>NC_057809.1:410004001-410023831 GCF_018294505.1 Triticum aestivum | reverse complement strand
CCGGTGGACCGGGGGGTGCTCGGCGGCGAGGGGGACCGGATCTAGCGAGGTGGGATAGCGATCGAGATGGAGGGGGATCGAGATCGAGTGTCCATGAAATTTAAAAATATTCATGATAGTTCAAAAAGTGCCCATGAAATACAATCGAGAAATGAAGGCTACGATTTAAATACAATCGATCTTAGCTAGCTATCTGTTCACAATCTTCTTGCCCTTCTTTTTCGCAAATGGAGTTCTTCTGTGGAACGGACGTCCTTTAGGTATGGTGGTCCTGCTTCTTCTTCTGGTGTATGCTGCTACTTCATCATCGTCGTCATGTTCGATCCTCGGGTCACCGTACTTGTCGAAGTCTTGCTCATTGGCTACTCCATCCATTCTGATGATCTTCCTTTTGCCTCTCCTCACGACAACACGACTGGGCTTTGACGGGTCAGTAATGAGGAAGCATTGGTCCACTTGGGAAGCCAGTACCCATGGCTCATTTTTCGTGGTGACGTTTGCGCCCGCGGTTTTGGATTTGGCTTCGGGTATAACCATGGTGGTGAAATACCAGTCTTCTTTTAGGACGCTCTTGGGCCATCTGACACGGAAAGTCGGGACCTTCTCTCCAGCGTAGCTCAGCTCCCAGATCTCCTCGATCCTTCCGTAGTATCTGTCCTTGTCGTTACCGGTGTAGGATTCCATCGTTACCCCGGAGTTCTGATAACCATCGCTCTTCATGTCCTTGGCCTCGGTGTAGAATGTGTAGCCGTTGTTATCGTACGCCTCATAGGTCATCAGGTTGTGCTCAGCGCCCTGTGACAAGGCGAATATGAGTTGTTCTTCCGCGGAAGAATCCTCATGTAAAGGGTACGACAGAAGCTTCTGCTTGAACCAACGCATGAAACATGAGTTGTGCTCTTTGAGTATATCTCCGTCCGTCCTCTGTTGGCCTCGGTCATTGTACGTCTTCTTAATAAAGGTTTTGTGCTGTACCACCCAAGGATCGACCACGTCTATGCGTTGTAGCGCGACTAGGTTTGCTCTTTCAAAGTCGGCGAGTCGACCCTCGAAGTCGACATGCATTTCGCGACGACCCTCACGGTGACCCCATCCAGCGAGCCTACTGAGGTGCCTGTTGACGGGCAGACCAACGGGGTTCTCGATGCCTAGATAATTCGTGTAGTAGGAGATGCACTCTTCGGTCAGAAAGCCCCTGGCTATGCTTCCCTCTGGACGTGACATGTTGCGAACATATCCTTTGATGACACCATTCATCCTTTCGAACGGCATCATGCTCTGCAGGAACGTCGGCCCGAGTTGGATGATATCGTCCACGATATGGACCAGCAGATGCACCATAACATCGAAGAATGCGGGCGGGAAGTACATCTCAAGCTCGCATAGTATCACCACGATCTCTTCCTGTAGCCTTCTGAGTTGCCTCACGCCAACAGACTTCCGAGAGATGACGTCAAAAAAGTTGCATAGGCCAAATAGGGTTTCACGGACGTGCGCGTCCATGATCCCACGGATTGCAACTGGAAGTATCTGCGTCATCAGCACGTGACAGTCGTGAGACTTCATCCCGCTGAACTTCAGCTTTGCTGGGTCTAGGTATCTGCTTATCTTCCCCGCGTAACCGTAAGGAAGTTTTACTCCTACGAGGCAGGTGAAAAACTGCTCGATCTCCTCCTGACTTAGAGTGAAGCACGCGGGAGGGTAGTCATTTCCGGTCTTCTTGGCCTTCTTGCCTTTGCGACGACTTTCCGTGTCCTGCTTCGCCTCATCATCATCATCATCATGACCATCATATATAGCGTGAAGCTCCTGCCTGATGCCCATTGATTTCAAGTCTGCCCTTGCTTTCGGCCCATCTTTGGTCCTCTCTGGCATGTTGAGCAGGGTACCAAGCAGACTCTCGCACACATTCTTCATGATATGCATGACATCAAGGCTGTGAGGCACACGGTGGATCTTCCAGTACGGCAAGTCCCAGAAAACAGACCTCGTTTTCCATACCTTCAGCAGCGGCTCTGGCGCCTTTCACTTCTTTCCCGGCTCTGGCGCCTTTTGCTTCTCTCCCGGCAGTGGGCAGTCTTTCCAATTTTTCAACAGCTCGTCTATTTCCTCGCCGCTCCTCGTACGCGGGCGTCCTCGGGGTTCGGTTTCACCATCGAACAGATCCTTGCGTTTTCTCCACGGGTCATCCATGCACCTGACGCGGACCTGAAGCTATGTACCTAGGGTAGGGGCACGGACCTGTCCAAAGAGCCCTACCCAAGGACATCCCTAGAAGAAGTCACCTGTCAATCGACTTGAAGGTATCCCACTCGACGGGTTCAAGACACTCGACCAAGAAGCTATCACTCGACCATGAAGCCAACCACTCGACTGCCAGGAGACCTAAAGTCACTCCGCAGGCAAACGGTCAGTTATTAAGTATTCTTTATGGTCATTATAGCACTTTATTAGGGACGTTACCAGTAACGCCCAACCATAAATGTACCTTAAACCCTGCATCGCTGAGGGCAGGAGAGGGCCGGCGAACTCTATATAAGCCACCCCCCTCCTCAGTATGAAGGGTCCGCACCTCTGTTATTCACACGCCTATAATCCAATCGACCGCCTCCGGGCACCGAGACGTAGGGCTGTTACTTCCTCCGCGAAGGGCCTGAACTCGTACATCTTGGTGTGTTTACAACTTCCCAATAGCTAAGATCTAGCCTCTCCATACACACCCCCCTACATAACTGTCAGAGTTAGAACCACGACAGGGTCATCCACGTCTCCAGGCCGGGCGCGGTGTGCCTGGAGACACAAGAAGGGACACCTATCCAAAATGCCTGGAACATCCAGCACCTCCGGAAGTTCTATCCATGAAGCAAGGCCTAGAGCCTGTGAAGCAGGGCCTAGAGCCTGTGAAGCAAGGCCCAGAGCCTGTGAAGAAAGGCCCAGAGCCTGTGAAGAAAGGCCCAGAGCCTGTGAAGAAGGCCCGGTTCCTGTGAAGAATCGCCACCCGTGACACTCTCACGTAATAGTGAGTTGGGGTTGTACACGCCCCGGAGTCTCAGGAGCGCTGGCCTCAGGCCCTAGGGCTCCCTCCCACGCCTAGTGGACAGCACTTAGCTCCGCGCTAGTGAGAAGACTTGAAGACTAGATTTGGTGTCGGGCGCGGCTTTTCAGTTGCTTTTCGCAGTTGGCTCGCTTCTCCTCAATCAAAGTTTGCCTTTGGCATTCCTTGTTGATTTGGTTCCTTCGCCTTTTACCGCATTTTCGGCTCTGGTTTGCTCATGATCTCTCTCTCTCTCATATCCCTTGCGAGGGGGCTAGGAAGATGCTCTCGCGAGCATTTTTCTTCTCTCTGCCTTCACGAGCGTTTTTCTTCTCTCTGCCTTCTTGCGAGTCACCCTCGTTCGAGCCTGAAAGCTGGCACATCTCTCCTAATCCGTGCCCCTCGGGTACCGCGATACAAAGCGCCAAGTCAAGGTTTGGGTGAACGGCAAATCCTCTAGCACACCTGCTAACAAATTTTTTGCAGTTCCTGAGCAAACGCAGACATCTCGTGAAGGAAAGGGCGTCCCAAATGCGCCAAGTTAAGTTATCTTTGCGCAAAATAACAACACGACATGGGAATAACATGCACATTGCATTAACCAAGAACCATAGTTCGATACATGCCCCTCTGGGCCCATACTGGTTTCATTTTCTGTTGCAAGAAAAAAGGAAAAAGCTAAACAAAGCGGCGTTTCAGCAATCCGCGGAGGCAGGCCCTTGGCGATGCCCCGCGCCTAGCCAGACCCCTCCTCGCGCTTCACGGAGGCGCGGCGACGAGATGACCCGCTGCATCCTTTGAAGCAGTCGCGGCGGCTGGTCGTAGCCATCACTACTGGAGCTGTCACCGGAGGAAGAGCCGCCGTAGCTGGAAGAGACGCGGTCGCCGCAGAGGGCAGGCTTGTCCTCATCCTCGTCGCGACCGTCACCAAGGCCGAGCACCTCCTCACCGTCGTTCGTCTCGGCGCAGCACCCGGCGCGGCGACCATCTTCCCCGAACACCCTCACATAGAGGGTCGATTCACCGTCATACTTGAAGTGGAGCGTGCACCTCCTGCCCAGGCCACGCGCGCGGGCGAACGTCTGCCAGCCGCGGGCCAGGGCAATGTTGCCCACGGCGGAAGTCTCGACCGCGACCCAGGAGGCCCTGCTGCAGCAACCATCCGCCTGCAACCAGAGCCCGCCAAGACCAGGGGCCGGTAGTTCATCGACAAGGAAGCACGGAAGCTGGAGCCAGTTGCCGGCCGGGTTCTCCGACCAGACAACGAACTCCGGCGACACCTTCGCTGAATGAAAGCATGGGCGGGGAGGTCGCGCCACCATCGCGCGCCTCCCCTCGTCAGCTGGGCCTCCATGGTTGGGACGGTCCCCTTCGCGTGCCGCAGCGCCACCCCGATGGTGGGCCACGGAGGGTGTCACAGCGTGCTTGCGCGGGCGGCCGCGACCGCGCTTGGGAGCCGGGGAACCGGGGCCCTCGCGAGGGGCCTTCCCCTTCTCGGCGGTAGTGAACTTCCTTCGTGGCGCCATCGGAGGCACTGCAAGCAACGAAGCAAAGAAGAACAAGCAAGCGAGGAGATGGGCGACGGGGGCTCGACCCCCCCTCTCCATTTATAGCGGAAGAAGGCCAACCGGCACCTCCCACGATCACAGGTAATGATGGTTTTCCTTGCATATCGCAGGGACTTGTCAAGTCGTGCAGTGGTCGAGGAAGCGTGGGGAAGCGGAGACGCCCACGTCCAATCAACCGCCACGTGTCAACCGAGGCCATAGGCTTTGGGGGCTCGCGGTGCTCCGAACTTGACCCTTGGCTTTGCCGCGAAGCCAAGCCCAAGCGCACCTTGGGCCCGGGGGCTACTGTCGGTGTTCTGGGAACGGGGGTCCCCAGACTTGCCTGCCTGCGGCCCACGGTGTGGCGGAGCCAGAAGGCCGTACGGCCCATCTTCACCAACAAGGCACCCAAGACCCTCGCGAGGGGCCAAGCCTCGCGAGGCGGACGACGCAAGACCTCCTCAGGAGTGGCCTAGTCAGGCAGGCTCGCGAGGAGCGGAGATATCAAGGCGAGGCAAACCTCACGAGGCTCTTGTGACGTGAGCCATGATGATCGACACCAGGCGGGCGCCAGCGCGCGCAGCGTCCTTGCTTCCTCTTTGGCGCAAGGGAGGCAAGCGCAGCCGCGGAGTACCGAGGCCTCAAGAAAAGGTTGCCATTTCGGTGCAACAAGACCAAGACCAGGAGGACTGCAAGACAGAGGTCATCATGGAGCCCAAGACGGCGTCACCACCAGAGCTTTGTGCAGGTGAAGACTACTTTTGTCAGGACGGCTCGTACTAGCTATCCCCCTTCAAATTTGCCCGCCATTGTTGGCTCCCTTCCCGCTCGATATTTGGGAAGAGGACCAGGGCCTCTATAAATAGGACTAGCCACCACCATAGGAAGGGGGATCGAATCCTGGCACTACAAGTTCATACGCACAAGAACACCTCAACCTCAGGAGGCTGTTCTTCCCTTGTACTGTTCATCATCGTCCCAAGAGGCAATCCACCACCACACTGGAGTAGGGTATTACACCACAACGGTGGCCCGAACCAGTATAAACCCCGTGTCTTTCTGTGTTGTGAGTTCATCGAGTTCGTCCGCAAGATCTTAGCGAGCTAGAGTGTAGATTGGTAGAAGGGAAAGACTTCGCGCGCACCCTAGTGTTCGAACCTTAAGGGTTAGCCGGAACCCACATCCGACAGTGTCTCCTAGATTGGTTAGGTGTCACTTGGGAGCCTCCGTCAAGATTGTGGAGTTGAACCAAGGAGTTTGTATGGGCAAGGAGATCGCCTACTTCATGAAGATCTACCCTAGTGAGGCAAGTCCTTCGTGGGCGATGGCCATGGTGGGATAGACAAGGTTGCTTCTTCGTGGACCCTTCGTGGGTGGAGCCCTCCGTGGACTCGCGCAACCGTTACCCTTCGTGGGTTGAAGTCTCCACCAACGTGGATGTACGATAGCACCACCTATCGGAACCACGCCAAAATTCTTCGTGTCTACATTGCGTTTGCTCCCTCCAAACTCCTCCCTTTACCTTCATCTGCAATGTTTTACATTCCGCTGCTATACTCTTAGACTTGCATGTGTAGGTTGATTCCTTAACTAGTGCTATTTTGCTAAAATCTGCCAAGACTTAAAATTGGGAAAAGGCTGGACTTTTATTTGGTCAAGTAGTCTAATCACCCCCCCTCTAGACATACTTTCGATCCTACAAATGACATGGATGACCACTGTAACCATGGAAATTCGAACCAAAACTTTTGACGTTCAAACTCATCACACACGGGTGAAGCTATCTGAATCATTTGTGATGTCCACATATCGTACATAGTTCTAAATAAGGGACCGTGTCTGATGACACTTTGCGCGCCAGTTTTTTGGCTGAAGCGATTCCAAATTTTTGGCTTCTGCGGAAATATCTACCTCCCCGCCCCCTCCCCCTTACCAAAAGCCACATTTCCCATCTTTCCGCCTTCCTTTCCAAGTTGAAACCTTCACTCTTTGCTTGCAGCGCCGCCTCCTCATCGGCGACCCTCCTTCACGCTGCTCGGCCTCATCTATCTAGGCAGGTAATCCACACCCGACCCCCATCCTCCTCCTACTTCCACATCCCACATGCCCCGCGACTGCCGGCACGAGCGCGACACCTTCCACCCAAATCACCGACCCCTCCACCAAATAAGCGCCGCCCTAAGCCATAGTGCATGCAGTATAGCCAGGATCTCAAGGATCATTTGGCACCAGAGAAGCAAATCGCCGCCGCACGAGCGGATGAAGTCGCGATGGCTGCCATTCGTGCCGACCCCTAGATCTTGGAGGAGCACCTTGCCATTTGGTAGCTACGCCGGTTAATCATGCTCGGTTTGCCCGTTGCATGTGCTGCTCCTGCCTTTCCTTCACAAATTCTAGTGAATTGTGCTATCTAATTTTACCATTCAATCTGGTGCTCTAGTGTATACTAGCAGAATGCATGTGCGTTGCTACGGGCTATCTGAAATATCTGTAACATCCGGGTTCAACACAAAAACCCTATCCAATGACGCACCTTCCCTTTTTCTGTCGGAACCCCTCATTCTTGACCGATTTTCCGCCGTAGCGAGACATTTCTCGTTTTTTGTCTCACTGGCGCCACCTCCTTTAAAAGCATATGACAGCCAACTCATCTTCGCCATGCATTGTAGTAAGGATGAAATTTTCTTGTTTACGATATAATAGAGTGGGTTAAACTAACACATAATATTGACACAAAACAACAAATAACTATAGAGATCTTTCCTAGTCACCAATAAGCTCCACCTCCATCCCACATATGCTAGAAGGGATAATTGTCATTTTTCTCTTCTTCATATTTCCCTACGTATTCTACTCCATGCCTCTTCGCCAATCCGTTTAATTGGCACCAACCAGCACCACGTCAACATTAATGTGTTCATCATCGATGCCTGATCTTCTTCTTTCTCATTCCTCGGCAACTTTAGGTCTCGTTCCTACTTATTTCCTAGAATACTCTTTCTTTCTTTTTTTCTCTTATTATTTGGAACACTCTTACTTTCTCCAACACCATGCACCACTTTGGCTTCAGTTCTTTTTCCTTCTTGTTTTTGGAACACTCTTCCTTTTTACTATAGCATGAACCACCTAGCTAGTGTTGTGTCACGTTGTCCTCACCCACGAACATTTCGGCCACCGTCATCGAGTGGACATCCCGCGGAGCATAGACTTCATCCATCTTGGTGAATGCTAGGTCGCCCATGTCGCGAGCGCATGGTGGTCGTTGTCCATGTTGGCAAGCGGTGCTCGGTGCTTTGCAATGTAACTGAGAGCCCGTTGATTGTTTTTGCCCACAAGCGCTTTCAAAATGATTCGCCATGACTAATTGCTTGCTTAATTAATTAAGTACACAAAAAAATGAATGACCTACCTATTTCTCTACATGCCTAATTAATTGCCAACCAAATCAATTAATTATCTGACTAATTGGAAATATCCCTACTTCTAATTATCTGTTGGCATTGGCTAACAAATTAATTAATTGCATTAATAACTCAATTTTTAAATTGATTCAGTGCGAAAAAATCATATTCAAATGGACCTAATTAATTGCATCAATGGTTTGATTTCCAAATTGGTTTAGTGCTCGATTTCTAAATTATTTTTGCATGAATGGCTGCTACCAAACGACTATGACGATGACTACCTAGTAATGTAGGACACATTTCATTAATAAATTTCTTGACATTTAAATGGACACATTTGATTTGAGAATGTAGCCGTCTAGCTTTTTATTTGACTAACAAGAAATATAATATGACCGCGTCCACATGGCGGTCTGACGAGCCACCTCCCGTCACGGTCGTCCTTGATGCCGTGATCCACTCCCTGGCATTCTCGAGCATCGCGCCAGGGTTAGACCTAGCCATGACATCTTCCACGGTGTCGTGCACGATGTCCCTCCGCAAGAGCGGGCGTATGCGTATGCCCATATAAAACTTGTGACTGTCAATTAATAGTAGAGATAATGATAATAATAAATAATATAGCATGGGGATTAGCAATTTGTTATGAAGTAATATATTATTTTATTATGAAAGGAGATCGAGAAAAAACTTATATCTGTCTTTTAGGGAAGTGATCTCACATATACGATGCTAAATACCCGTGGGTTGCTACGGGATGAAATAATACTTAAAGAGTGGTAGTGGTGGCGTGTGACCGATTGTCGTAGGTCATCACCATCGTCCTTGCGGGTGCGGTCGGAACCCTCGACTGTTAGTGCTTGGTCATCCTCAAGTACGCGACTGTTTACCTTGTTCTATGGCATCTGTTATCCTCGACCACAAACATTTTGGCAACCATCAGTGTGTGGACGGCGGTCATCATCCATCTTTACGAATGATTGGTCGCTCATGTCATGAGGCGTGGTGGTTGTTATCTATGTTGGCAAACGCTAGCCAACCATGTCGTTGAGAGCATGTTGGCAGTCACCAATGGCAGCGATAGCCTAGCTACTGGTCGTCCTCGCCCACAAACGCTTTCAAACTGATTCGGCACGATTAACTGCCTGTCTAATTAATTAATAACATGCCTAATTAACGGCATGCCTAATTATCTGCATGCCTATTAATTTTTTTCCTATTTAACTAATTATTTGTCTCATTCAAAAAATCCCTATTTCTAATTGTACACAATCCTAATTAACTGGATGTATAATTAATTAGTTGAATTAATGATTCGGTTTTTGAATTGATTCAATGCAAAAAATGCTTATTTAAATAGACCTAATTAATTGCACACATAATTAACTGCCTGACTAACTAATTACATTAATGGCTTGATTTTGAAATTGATTCAGCACTTGGTTTTTAAATTGTTTTTCATTAATGGTTGTGTGTGAAATGGCAATGTAGCAACATTTCTTTAATAGTATATATATTAGATAATGACTTCCTCTAAGAAGCTCCACTTTTGTGCGTGTGTTTTTAACAAACAGTTCATTTATATATATGATAGTCATATAATCCCACTGGGGTTTTTAGTACTATACTACAAGCAACGAAATTATCACCCTGAAGAATACCGCCACAAGGAACCTAGAGACAAATAAACAGTGGATCTGCAACCATTGAAGTTAAATATATGGCAACTTAATGGGAAATTGTTATTTTCCTTTCCTCCGCAGGTTTCCTTATCTCCACATTAATTATTTCTGGGTCTTCGCTCCTCGCTTTGACTCTCAGAGCACATCCAAATTTTTATGTACTTGGTTTTTTTCTTTTTTGCTAATTTTGGGAAATCAGCACCAAGCAAGGCATTGCTTATCCTGGTAGTTTCTCTAATTTGTTGAAATAGTAAACATGGTTTTGAGGATCTTGTCTTACAATTTTAACATCATGTCAGCTAAACTTACACATCACACAGGTAAACCAGCTAGAGATTGAGAAGTAGTGCATTTTGGTCACCAAGAGCATTCTCATATTTGACCAAAGAAAATTTTCCAAACAAAAATCACGCCGTTGCAGCTGGATGGTTGTGCCAATGCATGCGCTAATTAACCCCACACGACCAGCAGCCAAGACACTTCTGCAACTGCATGTTTGCTTAACCCGTCGCTTCATCTGAGTACGCCAAAACTATGAAGCTATATTGGTTTACTACTTCCAGTCGCAAATCAGTTTCAATTCACCTGGCCAGGCAAAAGTTGCATCCAATGCGTAAGCACGATCAGGAGGATTGACAAAAATCCAGATAATTAGTGTACCTGTGACTTGGAGTTGACTTGATGCAACTGCCGCTTCTTGATTCGCCTACTCCTTCTTTGGTCTCCTCTCAACACTACCACTCTACCAGATCCGTGTCCATGGAATCGGATCCTTTGCCATTACGGAGGCAGGGGAGGTGGCGTTGGGAGGCGCCGAGCAAGGTGGCCAGCAGCTAGCGGGACGGTGGCGGCGGCAGCGAGCCATCGAAAGGACAGCGGCATTCTGCAACGGGAGAGGCGGCGGGCTGCATGCGAGCAGAGGTTAGACCTCTCACTGGAAGTCCCAAAGGATGTGGGCGTTGGTTTTCTTTTGAGGGGTGCCCCATCATTGATTTTGTTTGGAGAGGATCGGAAAACGGGATCTATTTACTTTTTCGTGTGCGACGACATAATTGGAAGGGACGACGACTGACGAATGAAAGTACAAAACCGACCATCACGACCGCAGACTCCTCCATTACGAGTAGAGATAGCCTTTGAGGTAATTGAAATCTATTACCATATAATTACTGTATTCGAAATTTTCTGAGTTATGGCCTTACCATACCTGGATTGATAGCCTTTAGGATAATTTAAATTTATTACCATATAATTACCATATTCAAAATTTTCTGAGTCATGACCTTACCATATTTGGATTGATGAGATTTCTGAGTTTATAGCCTTTCCATGCGTGGATTAATTGTGATTGATTACCATAAATACGTTGGATATTGCCGGCCAGACGAGAGAGCAGGAAAACCGATGGAAGGGGGTGGTGGGAGGTGGGACAAAAAAACCAGACGAAAAATAACCGGTTGAAAATAAACCGGTTGAAAATGGTGGGACTATTCAACCAACTCGTCCATTAGGAGTAGAGATGTTCTATATGTCGTGCACTGTGGTGCTCACTTATTAACTGTTTTGTTAATTAGTTGTCGTCTTCAGTTAACTGTTTGGTTCAATTATGCAAATGTGATGTTCAATTCTTTAGGCTGCAATTTTGTATTGTCTTCCATGTTAGAAATAAATCAAATTTATCTTTACAAAATACATGAGAAACGAATACAATTACTATATTTCCAAGTTGTCAAGCATGCTTGGTTTGGTTATACATTGTGCAATGTGGTGCTCAGTTAACATTTGGTTCATTTGTGTAGTGGTGTTTAGTTAACTGTTTGGTTCAATTCTGCAATGCGATGTTCAGTAATTGTGGGTGCATTCTGTTATTGTATACCATGTGAGGAATAAATTGAATTTGGCTATAGTAAATACATGAGAAACAAATACAATTGCTACAATTGGCTGTAGTTAACTGTTTGGTTAACGGTCTGATCTTCTATTAGGAGTATGTTATATTGTACAATGTGGTGCTCAGTTAATGTTTGTTCATTTGTTGTGGTGTTTAGTTAACTACTTGGTTCAATTCTGCAATGCGATGTCCAATTGTCGTGGGTAGAATTTTGTATTGTTGTGCATGTGAGGAATAAATCGAATTTGGCTACACTTAATACATGAGAAACATATACAAGTGCTATATTTCCTAGTTCTTAATCATGCTTGGTTTCGGTAAATGGGTTTTTTTTGTGTGGCTTGAATTAATCTAATGAATTTGCAATGTGCTTATTTTTCATCAACATATTTTACTGATAGCATGCGAATCCTTACTTAACCTGATGACTAACTACCTTATATGTGTTCCAGGGAAACAATGGGAAGCAGTGAGGTTACAATTGAGGTTAGCACGTGCATGGTCCGTTCTCTAATAGCACATTATTGTGCTATTGCAGGAACCATTCTAATATTTTGGTTTTTAACAATTTGGTCTTGCACATGTAGGTCCTGCTGTCAGAGGTTTTGACCCACTGTTCGACCCTTTTGCATATGGGGAAATGAGTTGTCCATGAATATCAATCAAATCAAGAAACTCGGAAAAATTGTTAGGATAAAGAAATTAGCAACAAAAAACAACAAGATCACTATCTGCACAATGACGAAGACATCAGTTCACTACAAGATGGTACTAACTATTATACCTTGCCTTTTTTATTCCTTTGCCCCATTTCCAAAATAGAGAAGATATTTATGCACATCCTTGTTTTCAGGCCTTTCCAAAGCATTCCACTGATGATTACCTCTCAAACCACCTCTATGGTCAGGAGGCGAGGAAGGTATTCATACAACACCCACGGTTCAATATTGAAGTGTTCCTGAAGAGGACGAAGGACAGACGGTCAATCATCCACAGGCACTGGCCTAAAGTTGCAAAGGCCTTCAGCATGAATAAAGGCTCAATATACGCCTTCCGATTCAGCAGTTTTCCAGATGAGACGCATATGTCTATATACCGTCTATGATGTTAATTTTGAAAGGTTCTACATGTTGCATGTGGAACCTCCTACTAGTGCAGTTGTTTAATGGGGTAGCTGAGTGCTGAAGCTATATCATGTTGTACTCTGGTGTATTTCAATTATGAAATTATGCTTCCTTAATATGGAAATCAAATATATTGTGTGCTTAATATGAAATGTTAATTAGATTAATAAATGGATTATGAATAATCGGCTAATTAGCTTGCTAATGGCGAATTAGCCTGCTAATTGGGTTTTGCTATTCCAAACGGTTGTTGAAAAAATACCGTGGGCGATGACCTCAGGAAATGCACACAGTTTCTAGGAATAAACCGTGTTGGATCAATGAATAATCACACATGGCTTTCTCTTGAGAACTGTTTGTGTTAGGCCACCTTGCACAAATGTTTACCACATAAAAAGTGTGTGTGATGGATAGCCTTTGCCACACAGTTTCTTCTACGGACCGTGTGAGATACATTCAATAATGCAAACGATTTAACGGGAAAAATTGTGTGTGATGTACCAGTGAACGGAAACGTTTTCTTTGGAGCGACTATGTGGGATGTGCATATGAACGGAAACGTTTAACGGGGACTGACTATGTGGGATGTAATTGCGACCGGAAACAATTTCGCCGTATAATTTTTTTAGCTCTATTGTACGTATTTCCGTATTTGAGCGCTCGCCGGTCGCACACGTTCTCTTTTTGCCGAATGTGCCTGCCAGGAGGGCATATCCCCGACGGTTTTTGGGTCATGTGGGAAGGACCCCCCTATCACCCGCACTCACTCGGCGACGGTTCCAAATGTTGTCGCGTAAAGGGGTTAAAAACCGTTTGTTTAGGACCGATGCGCACTAGTGTATCTAGATCAAGACACAGAGTCATCCAGATCGGTGTAAAATCTTGCATCGGCGTAACTCTTTATGACAAACTCTTTATCACCTCCATAACCGAGAAATATCTACTTAGTCTTCTAAGGATAATTTTGACCGCTGTCAAGTGATCCACTCCTGGATCACTATTGTACCCTCTTGCCAAACTCATGGTGAGGTACACAATAGGTCTGGTACACAGCATAGCATACTTTATAGAACCTATGGCTGAGGCATAGGGAATGACTTTTCATTCTCTTTCTATTTTCTGCCATGGTCGGGTTTTGAGTCTTTACTCAACTTCATACCTTGCAACATAGGCAAGAACTCCTTCTTTGACTATCCCATTTTGAACTAATTCAAAAAACTTGTCAAGGTATGTACTAATTGAAAAAAATATCAAGCGTCTTGATCTATCTCTATAGATCTTGATGCTCAATATGTAAGTAGCTTCACTGAGGTCTTTCTTTGAAAAACTCCTTTCAAACACTCCTTTATGCTTTCCAGAAAATTCTACATCATTTCCGATCAAAAATATGTCATTCACATATACTTACCAGAAAGGCTGTAGTACTCCCACTCACTTTCTTGTAAATACAGGCTTCACCGCAAGTCTGTATAAAACTATATGCTTTGATTAACTTATCAAAGCGTATATTCCAACTCCGAGATGCTTGCATGATACGTCTCCAACGTATCTATAATTTTTGATTGCTCCATGCTATATTATCTACTTTTTTGGACAATATTGGGATTTATTATCCACTTTTATATTATTTTTGGGACTAACCTATTAACTGGAGGCCCAGCCCAGAATTGCTATTTTTTTGCCTATTTCAGTGTTTCGAAGAAAAGGAATATCAAACGGAGTCGAAACGGAATGAAACCAACTGGAGAAGTTATTTTTGGAAGGAAAACTACCGGAAAACATGGAGTGCACGTCGGGAAAGGAACGAGGGAGCCACGGGGCAGGGGGGCACGCCCACCCCCCCTAGGGCCCGCCCTCCACCCTCGTGGGCCCCTCGTGGCTCCCCTGGCGTACTTCTTTCACCCATATATACACACGTACCCTAAAACTATCGAGGAGCACAATAGATCGGGAGTTCCGCTGCCACAAGCCTTTGTAGCCACCGAAAACCAATCTAGATCCGTTCCGGTACCCTTCCGGAGGGGGCAATCCCTCTCCGGTGGCCATCTTCATCATCCCAGTGCTCTCCATGACGAGGAGGGAGTAGTTCTCCCTCGGGGCTGAGGGTATGTACCAGTAGCTATGTGTTTGATCTCTCTCTCTCTCGTGTTCTTGAGGTGATACGATCTTGATGTATCGCGAGCTTTGCTATTATAGTTGGATCTTATGATGTTTTCTCCCCCCTCTACTCTCTTGTAATGGATTGAGTTTCCCCTTTGAAGTTATCTTATCGGATTGAGTCTTTAAAGATTTGAGAACACTTGATGTATGTCTTGACGTGCGTATCTATGGTGACAATGGGATACCACGTGATTCACTTGATGTATGTTTTGGTGATCAACTTGAAGGTTCCGCCCATGAACCTATGCATAGGGGTTGTCACACGTTTTCGTCGTGATTCTCCGGTAGAAACTTTGGGGCACTCTTTGAGGTTCTATGTGTTGGTTGAATAGATGAATCTGAGATTGTGTGATGCATATCGTATAATCATACCCACGGATACTTGAGGTTACATTGGAGTATCTAGGTGACATTAGGGTTTTGGTTGATTTGTGTCTTAAGGTGTTATTCTAGTACGAACTCTAGGGCTGTTTGTGACACTTATAGGAATATCCCAACGGATTGATTGGAAATAATAACTTTGAGGTGGTTTCGTACCCTACCATAATCTATTCGTTCGTTCTCCGCTATTAGTAACTTTGGAGTGACTCTTTGTTGCATGTTGAGGGATAGTTATGTGATCCAATTATGTTATTATTGTTGAGAGGACTTGCACTAGTGAAAGTATGAACCCTAGGCCTTGTTTCCTAGCATTGCAATACCGTTTACGCTCACTTTTATCATTAGTTACCTTGCTGTTTTTATATTTTCAGATTACAAAAATCTATATCTACCATCCATATACCACTTGTATCACCATATCTTCGCCGAACTAGTGCACCTATACAATTTACCATTGTATTGGGTGTGTTGGGGACACAAGAGACTCTTTGTTATTTGGTTGCAGGGTTGCTTGAGAGAGACCATCTTCATCCTACGCCTCCTACGGATTGATAAACCTTAGGTCATCCACTTGAGGGAAATTTGCTACTTTCCTACAAACCTCTGCACTTGGAGGCCCAACAACGTCTACAAGAAGAAGGTTGTGTAGTAGACATCAAGCTCTTTTCTGGCGCCGTTGCCGGGGAGGTTAGCGCTTGAAGGTATATCTTTAGATCTTGCAATCGAGTATTTTAGTTTCTTGTTTTATCACTAGTTTAGTTTATAAAAGAAAATTAAAAAATGGAATTGAGTTTGTCTCATACGCTTCATCTTTTTAATATCTTTCGTGAGTATGATGGAAAGGAAAATTGTGCCAAAGTGTTAGAAGAAGAATGCATTAAAAAATTTGGCACTAAATATTTGAATGATGAGCATGATTGCAGTGTTGTTAGTATGAATTCCTTGAATATCCATGATGCTAATGATATGAAAATATGAAAAGCCACAAGCTTGGGGAAGCTATGTTTGATGAAGATGATATTTTTCCCCCAAGTTTTGATGAGCAAGTTTATTATGATGAAAGCATGCCTCCTATTTATGATAATTATCTTGATGAAAGTGGAATTGGAGAGGTCATGACTTTATTTTGTGATGAATCCACTATTCCGGAAGAGGTTCCAATTGATTATGAGAACAAAGTTGCTATCTATGATGATTATTGTGATGACTTGTATTCTATAAATAATAATGATATCCATGAAACTTGTCATCATGATTTTAGTTTTTAATTGGATTATGCCTCACATGATAATTATTTTGTTGAGTTTGCTCCCACTATCCCGAATGAGAAGAATTTTGCTTATGTGGAGAGTAATAAAAATTCTATGCTTGTAGATCATGAAAAGAATGCTTTAGGTGCTGGTTATATTGTTGAATTCATTCATCATGCTACTGAAAATTATTATGAGGGAGGAACATATGCTTGTAGGAATTGTAATAATATCAAGTTTCCACTCTATTTGCTTAAAGTTTTGAAGTTATGCTTGTTTTGCCTTCCTATGCTAGTTGATTATTGTTACCATAAGTTGTTTGCTCAAAATATCCCAATGCATAGGAAGTGTGTTAGACTTAAATGTGCTAGTCATATTCTTCATGATGCTCTCTTTATGTTTCAATTCTTATCCCTTATGTGAGCATCATTGAAATCATCATGCCTAGCTAGGGGTGTTAAACGATAGCGCTTGTTGGGAGGCAACCCAACTTTATTTTTGTTCCTTTATTTTTGCTCCTGTTTAGTAATAAATTAATCATCTATCCTCTGTTATGATTGAGTTTTTATGTTTTAATTAGTGTTTGTGCCAAGTAGAACCTTTGGGAAGACTTGGGTGAAGTCTTTATGATCTTGCTGTAAAAAACAGAAACTTTAGCGCTCACGAGAATTGCTGCCATTTTTATTTGGAGAGTGACATTTAGTTAATTCTTTTTGAATATCATTAATAGATAAATTCCTCACGTCCAGAAATTTATTTTAGAATTTTTGGGGTTCCAGATCTTGCGCTAGCTACAGAATACTACAGACTGTTCTGTTTTTGACAGATTTTGTTTTTCGTGTGTTGTTTGCTTATTTTGATGAATCTATGGCTAGTAAAATAGTTTATAAACCATAGAGAAGTTGGAATACAGTAGGTATAACACCAATATAAATGAATAATGAGTTTATTACATTACCTTGAAGTGGTATTTTATTTTCTTTCGCTAACGGAGCTCGCGAGTTCCTACTTTAAGTTTTGTGTTGTGAAGTTTTCAAGTTTTGGGTAAAGATTTGATGGATTATGGAACAAGGAGTGGCAAGAGCCTAAGATTGGGGATGCCCATGGCACCCCCAATATAATCTAAGGATACCTAAAATCCAAAGCTTGGGGATGCCCAGGAAGGCATCCCCTCTTTCATCTACTTCTATCGGTAACTTTACTTGGAGCTATATTTTTATTCGCCACATGATATGTGTTTTGCTTGGAGCGTCTTGTATGATTTGAGTCTTTGCTTGTTAGTTTAACACAATCATCCTTGCTGTACACACCTTTTGAGAGAGCCATACATGATTTGGAATTTGTTAGAATACTCTATGTGCTTCGCTTATATCTTTTGAGTTATATAGTTTTGCTCCAGTACTTCACTTATATCTTTTAGAGCACGGTGGTGGATTTGTTTTATAAAAACTATTGATATCTCATGCTTCACTTAGATTATTTTGAGAGTCTTAATAGCATGGCAATTTTCTTAAAATCCTAATATGCTAGGTATCAAAGTAAGTAAAATTTCCTTAAGAATGTTTTTAATACTAAGAGAAGTTTGATGCTTGATGATTGTTTTGAGATATGGAGGTAATAATATCAAAGTCGTGCTAGTTGAGTAGTTGTGAAATTGATAAATACTTGTGTTGAAATTTGCAAGTCCCGTAGCATGCATGTATGGTAAATGTTATGCAACAAATTTGAAACATGATGTGTTATTTGATTGTCTTCCTTATGAGTGGCGGTCGGGGACAAGCGATGGTCTTTTCCTACCAATCTATCCCCCTAGGAGCATGCGCGTAGTGCCGAGGTTTTTGATGACTTGTAGATTTTTGCAATAAGTATGTGAGTTCTTTATGACTAATGTTGAGTTCATGGATTATACGCACTCTCACCCTTCCATCCTTGCTAGCCTCTTCGGTACCGTGCATTGCCCTTTCTCACATTGAGAGTTAGTGCAAACTTCGTCGGTGCATCCAAACCCCGTGATATGATACGCTCTTTCACACATAAACCTCCTTATATCTTCCTCAAAATAGCCACCATACCTACCTATTATGGCATTTCCATAGCCATTCAGAGATATATTACCATGCAACTTTCCACCATTCCGTTTATCATGACACATTCATCATTGTCATATTGCTTTGCATGATCATGTAGTTGACATCGTATTTGTGGCAAAGCCACCGTTCATAATTCTTTCATACATGTCACTCATGAGTCATTGCACATCCCGGTACACCGCCGGAGGCCTTCATATAGAGTCATACTTTGTTCTAGTATCGAGTTGTAATCATTGAGTTGTAAATAAATAGAAGTGTGATGATCATCATTTTCTAGAGCATTGTCCCAAGTGAGGAATAAAAAAAGAAAAGAATAGAAAGGCCATAAAAAGGAGAAGGCCCCCTAAAAAAGGGGAGAAAGGCCATAAAAAGAGAGAAGGCCCAAAAAAATGAGAGAAAAAGAGAGAAGGGACAATGCTACTATCCTTTGCCACACTTGTGCTTCAAAGTAGCACCATAATCTTCATGATAGAGAGTCTTTTGTTTTGTCACTTTCATATACTAGTGGGAATTTTTCATTATAGAACTTGGCTTGTATTTTCCAACAATGGGCCTCCTCAAGTGCCCTAGGTCTTCGTGAGCGAGCAAGTTGTGTAACATCCCAAATTTTCTATTTGGAATGTTATACATTAGATCATCATTGCATATCATGTTTTATTGCTTTTCCGTTCCGTAATCCTCGAAAATCCTAAGCAACTCAAGGACCTTCGAAGAGAGTTGGGGATTTCCCGGTTTTCATATTTGATTCTTTTATCAAATAATGAAACGAGGATTTGATTTTAATTATTTTCTTTCCGAAAAATATTTCACATTAAAAATTAAAGAGAGGAGATAATATGACTTCTCCAAAATAAATGAAATATTGGAGGAAAAATATTAAAATCATTAAATTGTTTTTTTATTTGATTTTATTCGGATTTATTTGCATTAGAAAAATTGCATGTTTTCAAAATTGCATTTTAGGGCCAAGAAAATGTTCATCTTGTTCTAAATATTTTATTTAGACGGTGAAAATTTCTTTTGGCATTTTTAGATTTTTATTTATTTTTCTAGGAATTTTTTTTCTGTCGGCGGAATTATTTAAAAAAAGAGTTCCCGCGCCCGACTGGGCCTAAGGCCCAGCCGCCTCCTGCGCGCCCGCGCGCCGCCGCCGCCACTCGGACTGGAGTCTGAGTTGGACTCCGCGCCGCCCCGCCTTGGCCCCTACTCCAAGCTGCCGCCGCCCCGCCCTTATATACCGTCGCCCCGCCACCCCAACACCCCACCG
>NC_057809.1:409995557-410003578 GCF_018294505.1 Triticum aestivum | reverse complement strand
TGCCGCCGCAGCCAAGCGCCGCCGCCGCCGCTTGCTGCCGCCGAGTGCCGCCGCTGCCCCGCCGCCCGCACCTCGCCTCGCCGGACCTCTCGCCGGAGGTAGTCGCCGGACTCCGCCGCCGGTTTTTTATAAAAACCGTCCGTTTTTTTAGAAACCCTAGATTCATTTTTTTGGTTTCGCCGGTTTTTCTCGGTTCTCCTAGTTAGCGGACGTTCGTCTGAACGTTCCTTTTAACGAACGGTTCTTCGCCCGTTAGATACAGCTAACGAACGCTCGTACGTTAGTCTGTTCGTCAGTTTTCTTTGATCAGATTTATTCCGTGATTTTTTCTGATCACGATTTCTGATCCGATCTTAGTTTCTGTTTTTCTTTTCGCTCATTAGTCGGAATCAGGCGATTCAAGTGCATAGAATTTCGTCTCGAAACCCTCTTTCCGTTTAACCAACTCAAACAAGATTTTTATACTCTAAAATTTGACCTAGTTTCATATTAGTAAACGAAGCTTCTTTCTTTCGCCGTTTGAGTTTCGTTGCTCCGTTTGATTTTGATTCTTTTTGCCTACCGGAGTTCTTAATTTGAACTTTCTGGTCAACCTCTTTTATTTGAGTTTTGCTTGTGCATCATTGCTTGTTACTTATGTATGTTATTGTTTTCTTGCGATATAATTCCTGGAGTGCGAAGCGTGTTACTACGAGTCTCTAGGATTCGCGGATCGTCAGCAAGGCAAGTAACACTTTGATCATACCCTTTTATCACCCAGTTTTTATGCATTAGTTCCAATCCTCAAACATTGCATGATTAGGATGTCATTAACTTTTGGGTTGGGAAGTAGTTGATGAGGTAGAACCTATTGCCCTGCTATATTCAAACCCTTGGGAGTTACTTCTATGCTTGCTTATAATACTATGCTATGCTATGCTCGTAGACGTGGTTTGGGTTTGAGTGAAATCCATGACACATGTGAGCTTGTTAATTAATGGTTCAACTTAAGGTGGCAACTTAAATTAACATCTGGGTGGATTGAGGCACTTGGAGTACCCAGTGTTGCCTGTATTTTTTTGGAAATCCCGGAGTACCCGTGTGATCTTCCTATGGACCGCCACCCAGGCTCAAAGGGAACTGAGATGATTCATGCTAGAAACTTCCGTGTGTATCCACAAGCTATTATGGGCTCTATCATAGTTGAGTAAGTTACGTGAAGCTCTTGAAGAGGCAGATCAGCACGTAGAGGGATGAAGGTTTGGTATGGTCTGTCCAGAGTAGAGAGTTAATGTTTCTGAAAGACTGTGTCTCGGTCATACGTTTCTCAAACACCCTGTAGTGCGAGAAAACCAACGGAGGTGATCGAGTCTTGTGGGGAAAAGTGCGCAAACCTCTGCAGAGCGTACAATCTAATCATGGTTAGCCGTGTCCCCAGTTATGGACAACTCTTGAGTATCTAGTACTTGGGTTATGACATGTATCTCATCACCTTTAATTAATATTGTTGGGTTGTTAATCACTTTAATTGGGATTGAGTTGGAGGAACCTTCTCAATGATGTTTCAACTACCATGATAGTAAAATTCAAATCTATTCCTTTGTTGTAGGGAAAAATTGGCTTTTCGCAAAAACTATAACCATAGAGCTTTCCACCAGCCATATATGCATGTAGTGATAGCATTATTCTGTTCTTGCTCTACTGTGTTATATTGCTAGCATATTCCATGTGCTGACCCGTTTTCGGGCTGCAACGTATTATGTTGCAGACTTTTCAGACAAGGAGTAAGGTTCGTTAGGTCGTTGCCGTGCAGCTCAGCTATGTCGTTGGAGTTGATGGACGCACTTTATCTTCCAAGCCTTCCGTTGTTATCATATTAGATGGCCTTAAGACATATTATTGTAATAAGTTCTCTCTTGAGACATTCGATGTAATAAGTGTGTGATTGCTACTCTGTTATAAATCCTTCGAGTACTGTGTGTGTCAGCATTACCGATCCAGGGATGACACTGAAGCACAGAGACTTGACCATCTGAGGTCGGGTCGCTACAAGATGGTATCAGAGCACACACTGAGTGTAGGACACGACCACTAAGATAAACCCTAGGTCACACTTCTCTACTCATTTCTGACTCATCTCCATTTTCTACTCCTTAGGATGATGGAGATGAAGAACAAGTTTGCACAACCGGATGAAGGAAGTCACTTGAAGGAAGTCACTAGGTACTTAAACATTGGAATACCAAGCTTCACCGGGACATACAACGCCTCTTTACCTGAAGAGGAGCGCTGGATGATTCAAGTACAAGTTCCAGGAAGGACGTTCTCGCCCACTTCTAAACCCATAGAGTTTTTCTTTCGAAGCACCCACCTGGAGTCTAGGCAAGAGCATGGCAGCCCACATTACCATGGGACACATTGGAGAAGCTTACAACAGGGAGCTTAAGGACACTATTTACCAAATATGCGGGCGCCGAGATGAGCAATGGGAAGTAATCAGCACCAGGAGGGATAGATCCATTGCAGCTTTCATCCAGGAGTTAAACCAGCACATCCGACGTTAGGAAAACCAGACGTGCGCGGACATGATGGACTTGAAGAAGGCGAAGACTAGGATCATCGAACTGGAGGAAGAACTCAAGTTTACATGCGATGGATATGAGGAGGAAATCAAGACACTACCTGAGAAGAATGACGACCTAGTCAAGAAGATCGGAGTATTCATGGGAGGACCAGCACCGGGAGACGAAGACGAAGATCCCACTTGCCCGGACAACTACATCATCATCGACGACACCGATTCCGATCCTAGTGATGATGACTTTGAAGACGAAGCTGGAGCAGACATCATGGAGTCTTCCACCGATCAAAATTTCTAGATGACTACCATATATTACTAGTATTCCCCCATGTATTTAGTAGTAGCTGAGCACTTGTGCGATAGTTCTAGATCGTTTGTATGCCCTTGCTTGATTGATTGAGTGAATTGAGTGTGTTTGTATCATGTGCATATGGGTAGTGTTTTCTCATTAGACCTCTTTTCTATTCTAATCTCTTCCATCTAAACCCCTTAGATGCCTCCGAGACGTGACACCGGTTTTGCCTTCCCACCAGAGCTCACCCAGTTGATCCAACAGCAGAATACATTGATGAAATTGCTAGTTCAGAATCAGGGCAACAACAACAACCCGCTGCCCGTGGACAACCTAGCCCGTTTTCTAAGGTTACAGCCGCCGGTGTTTTCCAGTAGCACCGAGCCCATAGTTGCGGACAATTGGCTACGCAATATTGGAAGGGAGTTGACCACCGCAGGTTGCACAGATGCTGAGAGAGTGCGCTTTGCCGCACATCAATTGGATGGACCAGCAGCCTCATGGTGGGAGAATTACATAGCCACTTTTCCTATGGTCAATGTCACTTGGGACCAGTTTCAGCAAGCTTTCCGCACAGCCCATGTCTCCACTAGAGCTATGCAAATGAAGAAGCGGGAGTTTCGCAACCTATGCTAGGGGAACCATACTGTGGCTCAGTACGTGGATGAGTTTAGCAAGTTATCTCGCTACGCCCCTGATGATGTGGCCACAGATGCAGCGAAGCAGGAGAAGTTTATGGAAGGGCTGAATGATGAGATGAGTATGGAGTTGATGGTAGCAACCTTCAACAACTACCAGGAGTTGGTAGATAAGGCTCTTATGATTGAAGGGAAGCAAGAGCAGATTGAGAGCCGCAAGAGAAAGTATGGACAAGGGAAGTATAACTCAGGAGCTCAGCAGAAGCCTCGCCTAACCCCGAACTCGGGAGGACTTGTTCATAACCATGGAGGTCACAACCACACTGGAGGAGGATCGCATAACCACAATGGTTCTAAGAACGGGAATGGGAACAGAACCAACAATAATCATAACCGCCCCAACCCAGCCACACCCGCCAAAAGGGACTTAAGTCATGTTACTTGTTTCAAGTGCAGGAAGACTGGACACTACGCCACGGAGTGCCCTGAAGGAAAGAATGGAAATGGAAATGGGAGCGCTGGAAAGAAGCCAAATCCATTCAACAAAGGACAAGTGAACCACGTTAACATGGAGGAGGTTGAAGAGCAGCCAGACATGGTAATAGGTAAGTTTTTGGTTAAGTCATTTACCGCTCTTGTTCTTTTCGATACTGGTGCATCGCATTCATACATATCAAGGGGATTCGTGGATAAGTTTATACTACCAACCCAAACCCTTAGGACCCCTCTTTTAGTAAGTTCACCCAGAGCAGAGTATATGGCTAGCCGATGGTGTGACCAGATACCTTTAACCATTGGTACACATGTTTTTCCGTCCGACCTAATTATCTTGGAGTCACAAGGACTGGATGTGATATTAGGTATGGACTGGATGTCAAAGTTTGGAGGAAGCATTGACTATGCTAGTAAGTCGATTTATCTCACCACCCCGGAAGGAAAAAGGATCAAGTATGTATCTAGCCATGTGCCTAGGAGGAGTCAAGTGAATGCCCTTACGGGAGTTGTTCAGGAGGAAGTGCCTATAGTGAAGGATTACCCGGATGTTTTTCCAGAGGAGTTACCATGCATGCCACCGGATAGAGACATTGAGTTTTTGATAGAGCTGTTGCCAGGTACAGGACCAATATCCAAGAGACCCTATCGGATGCCCGCAAATGATCTGGAAGAAATTAAGAAACAGATCAAGGAGTTATTGGAGAAAGGATACATCCGAAGAAGTTCATCACCTTGGGGAGCCCCAGTACTTTTGGTTGAGAAGAAGGATAAATCCCTGAGGATGGTTGTTGATTATCGAGCATTAAATGAAGTGACGATTAAGAATAAGTACCCACTACCGATGATCAACGATCTGTTTGATCAGTTGCAAGGAGCTAAAGTGTTTTCGAAGATTGATTTGCGATCGGGGTATCATCAGTTGAAGATACGAGAGAAGGATATACCGAAGACAACGTTCACAACCGATATGGATTATACAAGTACACGGTCATGTCATTTGGACTGACTAACACCCCTGCCTATTTCATGAGAATGATGAACAAGGTGTTCATGGAGTATTTGGACAAGTTTATTGTGGTGTTTATTGATGATACTATGTATACTCGAAGAACGAGGAGGAGCACAAGGAGCATTTGCGCTTAGTTCTCGAGAAACTCAGGGAACACCAGTTGTATGCTAAGTTTAGCAAATGCGAATTTTGGTTGAAGGAAGTCGGGTTCCTTGGAAATGTTATATCGGGAGAATGTATAGCAGTAGACCCCAGCAAAATTCAGTCAGTCACTGAATGGTTGGCACCCACTTCAGTTAGCAAGATCCGCAGTTTTCTTGGACTTGCAGGATACTACCAGAGATTCATCGAGAATTTTTCCAAGATTGCAAAGCCAATGACTGAACTGTTGAAGAAGGATACTAAGTTTAAATTGTCAGAAGATTGTGAGGCAAGTTTCAAGGAATTGAAGAAACGTTTGACTACAGCGCCAGTGCTAACACTGCCAGATATACATAAGGAGTTCCATTTGTACTGCGATGCCTCATGCTTAGGACTTGGATGTGTGCTTATGCAGGACGGGAGAGTTGTTTCGTATGCCTCACGACAACTAAAACCCCATGAGTTGAACTATGCCACACATGATTTGGAGTTAGCATCCATAGTGCATGCATTGAAGACCTAGAGACATTACCTTATTGGAAACCGTTGTGATGTGTACACGGACCATAAGAGTTTGAAGTACATTTTCACCCAGAAGGAACTGAACCTTAGACAGAGGAGATGGTTGGAGCTTATAAAGTATTATGACATGAAGCTACACTATCATCCAGGAAAGGCCAATGTCGTAGCAGAAAATTTGAGCCGGAAGAGTTATGCTAATATCCTTGAAAGTAAGGGATTGCCGAAGGAGTTAGCAGAGAATATCATGGAACTTCGATTGGAGATTGTTCCTAGAGGATCCATTGCAACAATGGAGGTCCAGTCGACATTGCTGGACAAGATTCGGGAAGCTCAAAAGGAGGACAAGGAGATTGCCGAGATAAAGGAGAAGATGAGCAAAGGAAAGGCCAAAGGTTTTCGTGAAGATGAGCACGATACCCTATGGTTTGAGGACCGAATCTATGTGCCCAATAACCAGGAGATCAGGAAGCTAATACTTCAAGAGGCCCACGACTCACCATACTCGATACACCCCAGAAACACCAAGATGTATTTGGATTTGAAGGAACGTTTATGGTGGACCGGTATGAAGAAGGATATTGCCGAGTATGTAGCCGTATGTGATGTATGTCAGCGCGTGAAGGCAGAGCATCAGAAGCCAGCAAGACGGTTACAGCCTATGCCGATACCCGAATGGAAGTGGGATAAACTGGGCATGGAATTTATCACTGGATTGCCCAGGACCAAAGCGGGATATGATTCCATATGGGTAATAGTTGATCGCTTGACCAAAGTAGCTCACTTCATCCCAGTGAAAACCACCTATACAAGTGCAAAGTTGGCCAAGATATATATGTACAGGATTGTATGTCTGCATGGCGTTCCGAGGACCATCGTATTAGATCGAGGAACACAGTTTACCTCAAAGTTTTGGCACCAGTTGCACCAGACTTTGGGAACGGGATTGAAGTTTAGTACAGCATTTCACCCGCAGACGGATGGACAAACAGAGAGAGTCAACCAAATTTTGGAGGACATGTAGAGAGCCTGTGCGCTAGATTATGGATCTAGTTGGGATGACAATTTGCCCTACGTAGAGTTTTCATACAACAATAGCTATCAAGCCAGTTTGAAGATGGCACCGTTTGAAGCCCTGTATGGATGAAGGTGCAGAACACCGTTGATGTGGGACGAGGTAGGAGACTGACAGTTGTTTGGACCAGACTTGACCAAGGAGTCTGAGGAGAAGGTTAAATTGATTCGTGACAGACTGAAGATTGCTCAGTCCAGGCAGAAGAGTTATGCAGACTCAAAACGCAAGGAGGTAACCTATGAAATTGGAGATCGAGCATATCTGCGAGTATCACCCTTGCGAGGAGTGAAACGTTTTGGAGTTAAGGGAAAGTTAGCCCCGAGATTTGTAGGACCGTATCGTATTTTGGAACGGATGGGAGAAGTTGCCTACAAGTTGGAGTTACCCAAGGGATTGTCAGGAGTTCATGACATGTTTCACGTTTCACAGCTGAAGAAGTGTCATGCTGAGATGGCACATATACCGCTAAGAGATACGGTACCCCTGAAGGCGATTCAGTTGGACAATGATTTGACTTATGAGGAGAAACCAGTTAAGATTCTTGAGTTTGCCAGCAGAGTCACCCGCAGTAAGGTTATCAAGTTTTGCAAAGTTCAGTGGAGCCACCATACCGAGGATGAAGCCACCTGGGAATGAGAGGATGATCTCCGCAAAGACCACCCGCACCTATTTTCTAGCCAGCCCGAATCTCGAGGGCGAGATTCATCTTAAGGGGGGTAGGATTGTAACATCCCAAATTTTCAATTTGGAATGTTATACATTAGATCATCATTGCATATCATGTTTTATTGCTTTTCCGTTCCGTAATCCTCGAAAATCCTAAGCAACTCAAGGACCTTCGGAGAGAGTTGGGGATTTCCCGGTTTTAATATTTGATTCTTTTATCAAATAATGAAACGAGGATTTGATTTTAATTATTTTCTCTCCGAAAATATTTCACATTAAAAATTAAAGAGAGGAGATAATATGACTTCTCCAAAATAAATGAAATATTGGAGGAAAAATATTAAAATCATTAAATTGTTTTTTATTTGATTTTATTCGGATTTATTTGCATTAGAAAAATTGCATGTTTTCAAAATTGCATTTCAGGGCCAAGAAAATGTTCATCTTGTTCTAAATATTTTATTTAGAAGGTGAAAATTTGTTTTGGCATTTTTAGATTTTTACTTATTTTTCTAGGATTTTTTTTCTATCGGCGGAATTATTTAAAAAAAGAGTTCCCGCGCCCGACTGGGCCTAAGGCCCAGCCGAGCCAGGCCGGCCCAGCCGCCGCCGCCTCCTACGCGCGC
>NC_057809.1:409971684-409995273 GCF_018294505.1 Triticum aestivum | reverse complement strand
ACCGCAGCGGAGCGCCGCCGCCGCCCCCGCGAGCCGCCGCCCCGCCGCTCGCACCTCGCCTCGCCGGACCTCTCGCTGGAGGTAGTCGCCGGACTCCGTCATCGGTTTTTTTACAAAAATCGTCCGGTTTTTTAGAAACCCTAGATACTTTTTTTGGTTTCGCCGGTTTTTCTCGGTTCTCCTAGTTAGTGGATGTTCGTCCGAACGTTCGTTTTAACGAATGGTTCTTTGCACATTAGATACAGCTAACGAACGCTCGTATGTTAGTCTGTTCGTCAGTTTTCTTTGATCGGATTTATTCCGCGATTTTCTCTGATCGCAATTTCTGATCCGATCTTAGTTTCTGTTTTTCTTTTCGCCCATTAGTCGGAATCAGGCGATTCAAGTGCCTGGAGTTTCGTCTCGAAACCCTCTTTCCGTTTAACCAACTCAAACAAGATTTTTCTACTCTAAAATTTGACCTAGTTTCATATTAGTAAACGAAGCTTCTTTCTTTCGCCGTTTGAGTTTCGTTGCTCCGTTTGATTTTGATTCTTTTTGCCTACCGGAGTACTTAATTTGAACTTTCTGGTCAACCTCTTTTATTTGAGTTTTGCTTGTGCATCGTTGCTTGTTACTTATGTATGCTATTGTTTGCTTGTGATAGAATTCCCGGAGTGTGAAGCGTGTTACTACGAGTCTCTAGGATTCGCGGATCGTCAGCAAGGCAAGTAACACTTTGATCATACCCTTTTATCACCCAGTTTTTATGCATTAGTTCCAATCCTCAAACATTGCATGATTATGATGTCATTAAGTTGTGGGTTGGGAAGTAGTTGATGAGGTAGAACCTATTGCCCTGCTATATTCAAACCCTTGGGAGTTACTTCTATGCTTGCTTATAATACTATGCTATGCTATGCTCGTAGACGTGGTTTGGGTTTGAGTGAAATCCATGACAGATGTGAGCTTGTTAATTAATGGTTCAACTTAAAGTGGCAACTTAAATTAACATCTAGGTGGATTGAGGCACCTGGAGTACCTAGTGTTGCCTGTATTTTATTGGAAATCCCGGAGTACCCGTGTGATCTTCCTATGGACCGCCACCCAGGCTCAAAGAGAACTGGGATGATTCATGCTAGAAACTTCCGTGTGCAGCCACAAGCTATTATGGGCTCTAGCATAGTTGCGTAAGTTACGTGAAGCTCTTGAAGAGGCAGATCAGCAGGTAGAGGGATGTAGGTTTGGTATGGTCTATTCGGAGTAGAGAGTTAATGTTTCTGAAAGACTGTGTATCGGCCATCCGTTTCTCAAACACCCTGTAGTGTGAGAAAACCAACGGAGGCGATCGAGTCTTGTGGGGAAAAGTGCGCAAACCTCTGCAGAGTGTACAATCTAATCATGGTTAGCCGTGTCCCCGGTTATGGACAACTCTTGAGTATCTAGTACTTGGGTTATCACATGTAGCTCATCACCTTTAATTAATATTGTTGGGTTGTTAATCACTTTCATTGGGATTGAGTTGGAGGAACCTTCTCAATGATGTTTCAACTACCATGATAGTAAAATTAAAATCTATTCCTTTGTTGTAGGGAAAAATTGGCTTTTCGCAAAAACTATAACCATAGAGCTTTCCACCAGCCATATATGCATGTAGTGATAGCATTATTCTGTTCTTTCTCTACTGTGTTATATTGCCAACATATTCCATGTGCTGACCCGTTTTCGGGCTGCAACGTATTATGTTGCAGACTTTTCAGACGAGGAGTAAGGCTCATTAGGTCGTTTTCGTGCAGCTCATCTATGCCGTTGGAGTTGATGGACTCACTTTATCTTCCAAGCCTTCCGCTATTATCGTATTAGATGGCCTTAAGCCATATTATTGTAATAAGTTCTCTCTTGAGACATTCGATGTAATAAGTGTGTGATTGCTACTCTGTTCTAAATCCTTCGAGTACTGTGTGTGTCAGCATTACCGATCCAGGGATGACACTGAAGCATAGAGACTTGACCATCTGAGGTCGGGTCGCTACAGTTGGATGCACACCCACTAGTTTCTTTTGTTGAGCTTTCATACATTTATAGCTCTAGTGCATCCGTTGCATGGAAATCCCTACTCCTTGCATTAACATCAATCGGTGGGCATCTCCATAGCCCATTGATTAGCCTCATTGATGTGAGACTTTCTCCTTTTTTGTCTTCTCCACATAACCCCCCTCATTATATTCTATTCCACCCATAGTGCTATGTCCATGGCTCGCGCTCATATATTGCGTGAAAGTTTATAGGTTTGAGATTACTAAAGTATGAAACAATTGCTTGGCTTGTCATCGGGGTTGTGCATGATGAGAGCATTCTTGTGTGACGAAAATGGAGCATGACTAAACTATATGATTTTGTAAGGATGAACTTTCTTTGGCCATGTTATTTTTAGAGGACACAATTGCTTAGTTAGTATGCTTGAAGTATTATTATTTTTATGTCAATATGAACTTTTATCTTGAAACTTTCGAATCTGAATATTCATACCACAATTAAGAAAAATTACATTGAAATTATGCCAAGTAGTATTCCACATCAAAAATTCTGTTTTTATCATGTACCTACTCGAGGATGAGCAGGAATTAAGCCTGGGGATGCTTGATATGTCTCCAACGTATCTATAATTTTTGATTGCTCCATGCTATATTATCTACTGTTTTGGACAATATTGGGCTTTATTATCCTCTTTTATATTATTTTTGGGACTAACCTATTAACCGGAGGCCCAACCCAGGATTGCTGTTTTTTGCCTATTTCAGTGTTTCGAAGAAAAGGAATATCAAACGGAGTCGAAACAGAATGAAACCAACTGGGGAAGTTATTTTTGGAAGGAAAGCTACCGGAAAAACTTGGACTGCATGTTAGGAAAGTAACGAGGGAGACATGAGGCAGGGGGGCGCGCCCTCCACCCTCGTGGGCCCCTCGTGGCTCCCCTGACGTACTTCTTTCACCCATATATACCCACATACCCTAAAACTATCGAGGAGCACAATAGATCGGGAGTTCCTCCTCCAGAAGCCTCCGTAGCCACCAAAAACCAATCTAGACCCGTTCTGGCACCCTGCCGGAGGGGGCAATCCCTCTCCGGTGGCCATCTTCATCATCCCGGTGCTCTCCATGACGAGGAGGGAGTAGTTCTCCCTCGGGGCTGAGGGTATGTACCAGTAGCTATGTGTTTGATCTCTCTCTCTCTCTCTCTCTCTCTCTCGTGTTCTTGAGGTGATACAATCTTGATGTATCGCGAGCTTTGCTATTATAGTTGGATCTTATGATGTTTTCTCCCCCTCTACTCTCTTGTAATGGATTGAGTTTCCCCTTTGAAGTTATCTTATCGGATTGAGTCTTTAAAGATTTGAGAACACTTGATGTATGTCTTGCCGTGTGTATCTATGGTGACAATGGGATACCACGTGATTCACTTGATGTATATTTTGGTGATCAACTTGCGGGTTCCGCCCATGAACCTATGCATAGGGGTTGGCACACGTTTTCGTCGTGATTCTCCGGTAGAAACTTTGGGGCACTCTTTGAGGTTCTATGTGTTGGTTGAATAGATGAATCTGAGATTGTGTGATGCATATCGTATAATCATACCCCCAGATACTTGAGGTGACATTGGAGTATCTAGGTGACATTAGGGTTTTGGTTGATTTGTCTTAAGGTGTTATTCTAGTACGAACTCTACGGATGTTTGTGACACTTATAGGAATAGCCCAACGGATTGATTGGAAAGAATAACTTTGAGGTGGTTTCGTACCCTACCATAATCTATTCGTTCGTTCTCCTCTATTAGTAACTTTGGAGTGACTCTTTGTTGTATGTTGAGGGATAGTTATGTGATCCAATTATGTTATTATTGTTGAGAGGACTTGCACTAGTGAAAGTATGAACCCTAGGACTTGTTTCCTAGCATTGCAATACCATTTACGCTCACTTTTATCATTAGTTACCTTGCTGTTTTTATATTTTCAGATTACAAAAATCTATATCTACCATCCATATACCACTTGTATCACCATCTCTTCGTCGAACTAGTGCACCTATACAATTTACCATTGTATTGGGTGTGTTGGGGACACAAGAGACTCTTTGTTATTTGGTTGCAAGGTTGCTTGAGAGAGACCATCTTCATCCTACGCCTCCTACGGATTGATAAACCTTAGGTCATCCACTTGAGGGAAATTTGCTACTGTCCTACAAACCTCTGCACTTGGAGGCCCAACAACGTCTACAAGAAGAAGGTTGTGTAGTAGACATCATTGCACCAGTCCATAGATGGATTGTTGGAGCTTGCACACTTTGTTAGCATCTTTAGGATTGACAAAACCTTCTGGTTGCATCATATACAACTCTTCTTTAATAAATCCATTAAGGAATGTAGTTTTGATATCCATTTGCCAGATTTCATAAAATGCGGCAACTGCTAACATGATTCGGACACACTTTTAAGCATTGATACGAGTGAGAAAATCTCATCGTATTCAACACCTTGAACTTTGTCGAAAACATTTTGCAACAATTTGAGCTTTGTAGATAGTAACACTACTATCAGCATCTGTCTTCCTCTTAAAGATCCATTTATTCTGAATGGCTCACCAATAAATGGGCAAGTCAATCAAAGTCCATACTTTGTTCACATACATGGATCCCATCTCACATTTCATGGCCTTAAGCCATTTCGCGGAATCTGGGCTCATCATCGCTTCCTCATAGTTCGTAGGTTCATCATGGTCTAGTAACATGACTTCTAGAACATGATTACGGTACCACTCTGGTGCGGATCTTACTCTGGCTGACCTACGAGGTTCGGTAGTAACTTGATCAGAAGTTTCATGATCATCATCATTAGCTTCCTCACTAATTGGTGCAGGAATCACTGGAACTGATTTCTGTGATGAACTACTTTCCAATAAGGGAGCAGGTACAATTACCTCATCAAGTTCTACTTTCCTCCCACTCACTTCTTTCGAGAGAAACTCCTTTTGTAGAAAGGATCCATTCTTAGCAATGAATATCTTGCCTTCGGATCTATGATAGAAGGTGTACCCAACAGTCTCCTTTGGGTATCCTATGAAGACACATTTCTCTGATTTGGGTTCGAGCTTATCAGGTTGAAGCTTTTTCACATAAGCACCGCAGCCCCAAACTTTAAGAAACAACAACTTGGGTTTCTTGCCAAACCACAGTTCATATGGTGTCATCTCAACGGATTTCCATGGTGCCCTATTTAACGTGAATGCAGCTGTCTCTAAAGCATAACCCCAAAATGATAGAGGTAAATCAGTAAGAGACATCATAGATCGCATCATATCTAATAAAGTGTGGTTACGATGTTCGGACACACCATTACGCTGTGGTGTTCCAGGTGGCGTGAGTTGCGAAACTATTCCGCATTGTTTCAAATGAAGACCAAACTCGTAACTCAAATATTCTCCTCCATGATCAGATCGTAGAAACTTTATTTTGTTGTTACGTTGATTTTCCACTTCACTCTGAAATTCTTTGAACTTTTCAAATGTTTTAGACTTATGTTTCATCAAGTAGATATACCCATATCTGCTCAAATCATTTGTGAAGGTTAGAAAATAACAATACCCGCCACGAGCATCAACACTCATCGGACCGCCTACATAAGTATGTATTATTTCCAATAAGTTTGTTGCTCGTTCCATTGTTCCGGAGAACGGAGTCTTAGTCATCTTGCCCATGAGGCATTGTTTGCAAGCATCCAGTGATTCATAATCAAGTTATTCCAAAAGCTCATCAGCATGGAGTTTCTTCATGCGCTTTACACCAATATGACCTAAACGGTGATGCCACAAATAAGTTGCACTATCATTATTAACTAAATAATCGTATCACAATATTATGAATGTGTGTATCACTATGATCAAGATTCAGTAAACCATTTACATTGGATGTAAGACCATAGAAGGTTTTATTCATGTAAACAAAACAACAATTATTATTTGACTTAAATGAATAACCGTATCGCAATAAACATGATCCAATCATATTTATGCTCAACGCGAACACCAAATAACATTTATTTAGTTCCAATACTCATCCTTAAGGTAGAGGGAGTATGCGATGGTGATATTATCAACCTTGGAATCACTTCCAACACACATCATCACCTCGCCCTCAACTAGTCTCTGTTCATTTTGTAACTCGTGTTTCAAGTTACTAATCATAGCAACTGAACTAGTATCAAATACCCAGGGGCTACTATGAACACTTGTAAAGTACACATCAATAACATGTATATCATATATACTTTTGTTCACTTTGCCATCCTTCTTATCCACCAAGTATTTGGGGCAGTTCCGCTTCCAGTGACCAGTTCCTTTGTAGTAGAAGCACTCAGTCTTAGGCTTAGGTCCAGACTTGGGCTTCTTCACTTGAGCAGCAACTTGCTTGGCGTTCTTCTTTGAAGTCCCCTTTCTTTTCCTTTGCCCATTTTTCTTTAAACTAGTGGTCTTATTAACCATCAACACTTGATGCTCTTTCTTGAATTCTACCTTCATCGATTTCAGCATCACGAAGAGCTCGGGAATCGTTTTCGTCATCCCTTGCATATTATAGTTCATCACGAAGTTCCAGTAAGTTGGTGATAGTGACTAGAGAATTCTGTCAATCACTATCTTATCTAGAAGATAAACTCCCACTTCATTCAAGTGATTGTAGTACTCAGACATTCTGATCACATGCTCACTAGTTGAGCTATTCTCCTCCATCTTGTAGGCAAAGTACTGTCAGAGGTCTCATACCTCTCGGCATGGGCATGAGTCTGAAATACTAATTTCAACTCTTGGAACATCTTATATGCTCCGTGGCGTTCAAAATTTTATGAAGTCCCAGTTCTAAGCTGTAAAGCATGGCTCACTAAACTATCAAGTAGTCATCATACCGAGCTTGCCAAACGTTCATAACGTCTGCATCTGCCCCTGCAATAGGTCTGTAACCTAGCGGTGCATCAAGGACATAATTCTTCTGTGCAGCAATGAGGATAATCTTCAGATCACGGAGCTAGTCCACATCATTGCTACTAACATCTTTCAACATATTTTTCTCTAGGAAAATATCATAAATAAAATGGGGAAGCTATACGCAAGCAATTGATCTACAACATAGATATGCAAATACTATCAGGACTAAGTTCATGATAAATTTAACTTCAATTAATCATATTACTTAAGAACTCCCACTTAGATAGACACCCCTCTAATCATCTAAATGATCATGTGATCCATATCAACTAAACCATGTCCGATCATCACGTGAGATGGAGTAGTTTTCAATGGTGAACATCACTATGTGGATCATATATACTATATGATTCACGCTCGACCTTTCGGTCTTAGTGTTCCGAGGCCATATCTGCATATGCTAGGCTCGTCAAGTTTAACCCGAGTATTATGCTTGTGCAAAACTGGCTTGCACCCGTTGTATGTGAACATAGAGCTTATCACACCCGATCATCACGTGGTGTCTCGGCACGACGAACTGTAGCAATGGTGCATACTCAGGGAGAACACTTATACCTTGAAATTTAGTGAGAGATCATCTTATAATGCTACCACCGTACTAAGAAAAATAATATGCAATCAATATAAGTGATATGATATGGCCATCATCATCTTGTGCCTTTGATCTCCATCTCCGAAGCACCGTCATGATCACCATCGTCACCGGCTTGACACCTTGATCTCCAACGTAGCATCGTTGTCGTCTCGCCAACTATTGCTTCTATGACTATCGCTACCGCTTAGTGATAAAGTAAAGCAATTACATGGCGATTGCATTTCATACAATAAAGCGACAACCATATGGCTCCTGCCAGTTGCCGATAACTGTGTTCCAAAACATGATCATCTCATACAACAATTTATATAATCACGTCTTGACCATATCACATCACAACATGCCCTGCAAAAACAAGTTAGATGTCCTCTACTTTGTTGTTGCAAGTTTTACGTGGCTGCTACGGGCATAGCAATAACCGTTCTTACCTACGCATCAAAAACCACAAGGCGGTATAGTGATTGCTTTTTGATCTTCAGAAAGAACCCTATTCATTGAATCCGATTCAACTAAACATGGGGAAACTGACACCCGCCAGCCACCTGTGTGAAAGCACGTCGGTAGAACCAGTCTCACGAACGCGGTCATGTAATGTCTGTCCGTGCCACTTCATCCAACAATACCGCCGAATCAAGAAACAACTAGTGATGGCAAGTGAGGGAGTCCTGGATTAGGGGGTGTTCGGGTAGCCGGACTATACCTTCGGCCGGACTCCTGGACTATGAAGATACAAGATTGAAGACTTCGTCTCGTGTCCGGATGGGACTTTCCTTGGCATGGAAGGCAAGCTTGGCGATGCGGATATTCAAGATCTCCCACCATTGTAACCGACTTTGTGTAACCCTAACCCTATCCGGTGTCTATATAAACCGGAGGGTTGTAGTCCGTAGGCAATCAACTCCATACACAAGAATCATACCATAGGCTAGCTTCTAGGGTTTAGCCTCCTTGATCTCGTGGTAGATCTACTCTTGTACTACCCATATCATCAATATTAATCAAGCAGGAGTAGGGTATTACCTCCATCGAGAGGGCCCGAACCTGGGTAAAACAAAGTGTCCCCTGTCTCCTGTTACCATCCGGCCTAGACGCACAGTTCGGGACCCCCTACCCGAGATCCGCCGGTTTTGACACCGACATTGGTGCTTTCATTGAGAGTTCCTCTATGCCGTCACAATCAGGAAGGATGCCTCTTCCCGTCTTTAAAGACAATGCCGTTGCTAAGGCAGCCTTGGTTGTTGGCCAGAACCTTCGGCTAGGTGGTTTTCTCATGACCGCCTGTTCGGCTGTTGCGCCGACGGTGACCTCTTGGGTCATCAAAAGCAACCTACACGTCAGCTTGGAGCTTGTCGAGCAGCTAGATCCAATGGAGCTCTCTTCCGTAAATGAGCTCTTGGATCGCATCCCCGCCCTGGGGGTCGCTACGGATTACGACCAGGTTGGGCTTAAACCCGATCTAAGAGAAATTAACTCTCCCCAAGTCACCCACCACGTTGTCGTGGTAGAGACACTGTACAGTGACCCTTCATCTATTTTAAGGACTAGCTACGTCCGAATTCCTGACTCCTCCAAGCCAGATACCCGCGGAGGAGAGGATGTAACTCAATACCTGAGCTTAAGATCAAGCAACGGGCTAGATTCGTTGGACAACATCCAAGAATCCGAACTTCAGAGTTCGGAAACTCTCCGGCCTCCGAATCGTGGATTGGGTGAGGTTTCAGATTCAACGACACCCGCCCACCCGACCATAAGAGATCTCTCCCAAATCAGGCAGAGGCCCGAGGAAACAGTACATCATTACTGGGCCAGATTCCTCCTGGTTACGAACAGGATAAAGGATTGCCGCGAGGAAGACGCAATCTCAATTTTTTGCAGTAATTGCACGGACGAGGGAATCCTTAACGCCGTAAGTCGCCGTGATATTACACGCTTCGCTGACTTAGCATCCATAGTACAAAAATATTGTGCGATGGAAAGCGCCTGGAAAACCGAAATAAAATTTTGGGATAATCTGGCCTTGAATAGTAATCCCGTCCGAACTAAGAGGGTGCATCATCATAGGACACCCGGGATAAACACCAAAAAGCCAAAACCCTCTACAGGGCATGGAACTGTAGTGGAAAGGTGGCTTGATGGACCCTATAGAATTCACAATACAGAGGACGCCGCACCAACTCACAGCCTTAGAGCATGTTGGATACTCCGGCAGGTGGCCAAAATTGGTGAGGATCTCTTAATCCTGGAGGCCGCAGAAAACCAGCCTGAGAACACCAGTACCGTTCTCACGGTCTTCGAAACTTTTGCATCAAACAATAGGCGAAAAAGAACGCTCCGCAGCCTCGCCGAAGTCTATCAAGTTGCAACAATAAATCCATGGAGCGACACTTCCATTACCTTCAACGCAAGTGATGAACCTAGATTCCGAACAGCCCGAGCACCAGCCGCATTGGTCCTCACTCCCATAGTGGACGGCTTTCACCTCACCAAGGTGCTCACGGATGGAGGCAGCGGACTGAACCTCATTTATGAGGAAACCCTTCAAAAATGGAAATAGACTGGAACCGCGTCGAGCGAAGCAACACAACCTTTAGAGGAATAATCCCCAGTCGGGAAGCGCGCTGCACAGGAAAAATCACACTAGATGTGGTGTTCGGCACGCTGGATAATTACAGGTCCGAAGTCACGTTTCAGGTGGCCCCGTTTAAAAGCGGACATCACGCTTTACTAGGGCGGGAAGCATTCACAATCTTCCAAGAAATACCCCATTACGGGTACATGAAGCTTAAGATGCCCGGGCCAAATGGAATTATCACTCTAGCTAGTGATCCGGACATAGCACTCCGCGCCGAAAATAAGACGGCCGCATTAGCCCTTGAGGCACTATCCGAAGCCTTAGTGGCCGAGGAACTGACGGCACTGCGCTCCACGGTTAACAAGGATGATGGGATACTCGATAAGAGATCCAAATCCACATCCTTCAAGCCAGCTGACGAAATAGTCAAATTCCAGGTCCATCCAACGGACCCCAATAAAACAGCTTCCATCGGGGCACGACTGAACCCTGATGTAGACGCCGCACTGCGAGAGTTCCTACGAGAGAACTGGGACATCTTTGCCTGGCACCCTTCAGACATGCCAGGGATCCCACGCAGGCTGGCCGAACACAGCTTAAATATCCTAAAAGGATTCAAACCTGTCAAACAAGCCCTTCGGCGTTTTTCTGAACCCAAGAGACAGGCTATGGGAGAGGAGCTAGCCAAGCTATTGGAGGCCGGATTCATTAGAGACATAAAACATCCGGACTGGCTAGCAAACTTGGTGATGGTACTAAAGAAGGACAAATCCTGGCGCCTGTGTGTCGATTTTAAAGACCTTAACAAGGCTTGCCCAAAGGATCCCTTCCCCCTCCCCCGTATTGATCAAATTATCGATGCCACCGCAGGACATGACGCGTTGTGTTTCCTCGACGCATACTCCGGTTACCATCAAATCAAGATGGCAGAATCAAACCAAGCTGCAACAACATTCATCACACCATACGGCCCATTCTGCTTCAACACAATGCCCTTCGGGCTAAAGAACGCTGGCGCAACATATCAGCGCATGATCCAGACATGTCTGGCAAATCAGATCGGCAAAACAGTGGAGGCGTATGTGGATGATGTGGTCATCAAATCAAGACATGCCGAATCTCTAATAGACGACTTGAGGCTTACATTCGATAACCTCCGAAAATATGACATCAAGCTCAATCCGGAAAAATGCATCTTCGGCGTTCCAGCCGGAAAGCTCTTGGGCTTCATTGTATCCGGTAGAGGAATTGAAGCAAATCCAGCCAAGATCCGAGCTTTTTCACAATTGGATATCCCAAAGGACCTCAAACAAATACAAAAACTAACCGGATGCGTGGCGGCTTTAAGCCGCTTCATCTCCCGCTTGGGAGAAAAGGCACTACCCCTCTATCGCCTCCTTCCGCGCACCGAACACTTCGAGTGGACGGAGGCCGCCACGGCCAGACATGATGAAATAAAAGCCATATTGGCAACAAACCCAGTCCTGGCTGCGCCGAACACCGGCGAACCAATGTTATTGTACATTGTAGCAACACATCAAGTTGTCAGCACAGTGCTCGTTGTCGAGCGGGAAACGGATGGACACAAATTCCCCCTTCAAAGGACGGTCTACTGTGTATCCACTGTCCTCACTCCATGCAAATCACGGTACCCGCATTATCAAAAGATTGCATACGCGGTATTCATGGCATCCCGGAAGCTACGACACTACTTTCAAGAGTGTTCCATAACAGTAGCCTCGGAAGTACCACCCAACAATATTATCAACAACCACGACGAAACGGGCCGGATTGCAAAATGGGCCATCAAGCTTCTCCCGTTCGATATAACCTATAAGCCACGGCGAGCTATTAAATCGCAAGTTTTGGCCGACTTCGTCGCAGAATGGACAGAGGCCGAGCTCCCTAAAGAGTACGTCACATATTCAAACTGGATTATGCATTTCGACGGCTCCAAAATGTTGGCCGGACTGGGGGCTAGCGTCGTCCTGACCTCCCCCACAGGAGACATAGTCCAATATGTGCTCCAGATCATGTACATGGATTCCAACAACGCAGCCGAATATGAGGCCCTCCTACATGGTCTCCGAATAGCAGTATCCATGGGTATCCAGCGCCTAGAGGTACGCGGGGATTCAAACCTCGTGATATCCCAAATAAATGGAGACTTCGACGCCAAGGACCCAAAAATGGCAGCTTACCGCAACGCCGTCCTAAAAATGTCAGCTCGGTTCGAAGGGCTGGAGTTTCACCATATAGCCCGAGAAAACAATCAAGCAGTGGACGTCCTGGCACGCATCGGAGCAAAACACGATGCAGTCCCCCCCAACATCTTTTTGGAAAGATTGTTCAAGCCATCCGTAACATGGGAGGGGGAACCCGTAAATACTAGCCCCGACCCAGCTGCACCACTCGACGCCGAACAATCTGACACAATTGGAGGCTCTGCCAATGAAATTACACCTTCAGCCCATGTAATAATGGCGGTCATCGCCCCGTGGACAGAACCATTCCTAGCCTACCTTACTAGGCAGGAACTCCCGGAGGACCAAAACGAGGCCCGCTGCATAGTGCGGCAATCTAAAGCCTATAGAGTCCATGAGGGAGAGCTTTATAAGAAAAGCACTACCGGAGTCCTTCAAAGGTGCATCTCCGAAGAGGAAGGGCGGAACCTTCTGGCTGAAATTCATGCCGGACTCGGTGGTCACCATGCCGCTGCTCGGTCCCTTGTTAGCAAGGCTTTCCGTACAGGCATTTATTGGCCGACGGCCCGGGCAGACGCTCAGGACTTAGTCCAACGATGCACTGGTTGCCAACTTTTTGCCAACCAAAGCCATATGCCACCCACCGCACTCCAAACTATACCCATCACCTGGCCTTTTGCGGTCTGGGGGCTTGACATGGTCGGACCCCTTAAAGGTGGGACCGATAGGAAAAAATACTTACTGGTCATGGTGGATAAATTCACCAAATGGATAGAAGCCAAGCCTGTTAAAACGGCCGAGTCCGGACCTGTGATAGACTTCATATCCGGGGTGGTACACCGCTATGGCGTCCCCCACAGCATCATAACCGATAACGGTACAAATTTTACCGCCGGTGAGGTAAAACTCTGGTGCAAAAACATGGGCATCAAGCTCGATTATGCTTCCGTCTATCACCCACAAACCAACGGCCAGGTCGAACGTGCAAATGGTCTTGTCATGAGCGGCATTAAACCCAGACTAGTGCGGTCCCTCAAGGAATCTAACACGCACTGGGTAGAGGAGCTCGAATCCATGCTATGGGGGCTTCGGACCACGCCAAATCGCACCACCGGATACACACCATTTTTTGTGGTGTACGGCGCAGAGGCAATTCTGCCCTGTGACATAATTCATGACTCACCTAGAGTGCGCATGTACGAAGAAAGAGAAGCCGAGCTCGATCGGTAGGACAACTTGGATGCCCTGGAGGAGGAGCGTAACGTGGCAAAAGCCCGTTCCACATTTTATCAACAGCAGGCCCGAAGATATCAAAGCAGAGAAGTATGGGCCAAAAACTACAATGTTGGCGAACTAGTTCTACGCCTGCCGGATAAGAAAAAGGACAAAATCAAGCCCTAGTGGGAAGGTCCATTCATAATCAACCAAGTCCTGACTGGCGGGGCGTACCGCCTGGGAGATGCGTCGGATAACCGACTCGAGCCGAACCCGTGGAACGCCACCCGTCTCCGAAGATTCTATGCCTAGCGCCAGACTCTGGGTTCGTCTCCTTCCTCTGTCCATTTTTTGCATTTTTCTGTCTTACATTTCTCTCCTTCCCCTCTTTCCTTTTATAGCCCTTAAAGGCTTATCTAGTGACGCGCCACTCGCGCTCATTAAACCTGGGGGCTTCTTTAACAGAAGCTTATTTCTACGGGCTTCACGCCCAACACATGCGTCAAACTTCCGCATGTACCTTTTTCTTCACCATTATATGCATCGATATGACTTAAGTTTTGGCCAAGCTGGGTTGCCTGGCTCCTGTGCTTACCCCTACGTTCTCGATTGTTCGGCTAGGTGGTAAAGGGAGCACCTCTGCGATTGTTACTGCCGGGTCAGCCGGATGTGTACCACAGACTGGGTGAAGCCGAAAGCTAGCGTTCTTAAGGGAATATTCGGTCGGTGAGATAAAAGATGATCTTTTTACTCATTTTATGCGCCGCCAGATGCTTTTTTCTGCGTCTTTTTACGCAGTCCGGACATGCACTTTAGGGCATGCCTCCCAGCGAAAGGAACCCCTAACGGAACTATTCTCTATGGAAGATGTTTCTTACTAACCATGTAATATAACATAACTAGTTGGGCACTTGTCTGATAAAGCACTAATGACCCCTACGCCTGGTCTCCACGCATACCACGGTTCTTATATAACCGCTATGGTATTCGGACACACTCCGGACCGTCAGGTCCCGAGGTTGAAGCGAAAAGGTCGGCAATGACAAACGATCTACAATCCGGCTAGAAGGCATTATACATGTCAATTCAAAATTACATAGTCATTCTGACTGATTGTATTCCTCTTCTATACCATCTAACAGGCTGTCTAATTTATAGTCCTGCTGGGAATACTTCGCCGCCAACTCTACTTGGCCGTATACTAAGCTCACAGGGATCTCCTTCCCGTCAGGCCCCACTGGTCCGACCTCGGCCATGTGATTCGGGTCAGACTTCGTAAAACGGGTCTTCACCATGGCCCAGGCTTCCCTAGCGCCTTTTCGGCAGGCCGATATCTTCCACAACCGGAAGCGCCACCGAGCTCCCTTCAGCTTCTCCGCAAGCTCTCCAAGGCCCTCGGGCACGGAGTGGGCAGGCCATAAGGCTTGGGCAACACCTTGCATCGCCTGCCAAATTCGCTCATGCAGTTGCGTGAGTTCGGGGAGAAGGTCACCTGTAGAACCGGGCATCTCCTCTTCAGGACGACCTGTGAGCATACCTACAGACATTACTCTGTTAGTCGAATTCCTCGCCGAACTCTTTTTTCAAAGTTCGTTCAAGCACTTACTAAAAATGTCGCATTGAAGCCGCTGATTCTCCTTCGTGGAGTCCGACAGCTGGCCAAGAACATCTTTAAGTTCGACGTCCAGCTTGGTGTTGGCATCCTGAAGATCATTCTTCTCTCGCCTCACCCTTGTCAACATACTCTCACCGGCCTTTAGCTGGCGTAAGACTTGTTGCTTGTCCGGATCGAGTCCGGCGCCATCTACAATACGATTTGTCAGATTTGCACCCACACCGCATAATACTAATCTTTCGAAGTGTATCTTACCTGAGGGGGTCTCTTTGGACTCCCCTGCTGCGGTAGTGCGGCTTCTAGTTGAGGCTTGCACTTTTCCAGCTCCTGGGACAGTACAGTATTCTTCTCTGTAAGAACCTTCATATTAAATGATCCTTAAATCAGTTACTCTAACTGTTTCAAGTCTCGGGGGCTACTGGTATATATATATTTGACCAAAATTTTCTTACCCGTATGTCTTTTACATACTTCTTCATGGCTCTGGCTAAACCATTTTGAGCGGCACGGAGGTACACATCTCCCGAATTAAAGGCATCTAAAGCCTTTTGGGAGAAACAAGCGTCGCGTAGAACTGTCCGGCGACGCCTGTGGTTCATGGCACTCTCCACTTCAGAATTTGTGGCAGACAGCCTGTCCTCATCCTCTGTCGGACGAGCGTCCGGTACGCGCCTCGTGCTCGCCTCCGCTTCCTAGCCAGCCGTTGGAGCCTGGCTAGTGGAGGCGCGATTGGCAACCTCTCCGGATGTAGTCCGGCGAGGTCTCTTCGTTCTGAAGATAGCACGAACGTTAATATGCCCTGACAGAATAACACCAGGGAAACAGAGGGTGCTATACCTTTGCACCGACATCTCAGTCCGGACTTCATTCCTTTTTGCCCCACGGGGCCCTGCGGCCCCTCGTTGGCTAGCCGCCGCAGGTTCGGCCTCCTGCCTCAGAAAACTCCCCTGCAAAACACGGTTGTCGTCAGAAACACCGGAACACGCGAGAGTTCAATCTCTCTCAAGGGAATGAGACTCCGGTTTCTGTCACCTGGGAGGCCGGAATTAACCCTGGGTAATCAGCCATGATGGCTACCAAGGTATTGTCCTTGCTTAACTGATGGAACACCCCGTCTATAAGCTCCACCGATATGTCCGAATCCTCTTCGGAGTCCGGATCAAGGGACCGTTCTGGGTCCTCGGGCTGTGGAGGGCGGCTGTTTATATCCTTTACCTCCTGTCGCAGTTCCTGCACTGAAGTCGTTAGACTACATATCTAACCGTGGGAGTATAGAACAAACGGGCAAGCACGATTATTCACTTACCCAACTTGGAGGATCGTACATAGTAAATCCGGCCTGCGGATTGACGCGGAGGAATTCCTCCTTTTCTCCCTTATACAAAGAGGATAAGATCTTTATTAAGGCGGCGGCTGAGTCCGGCCCCTTACGACCGTAACGTGTGGCGTCATCCTCCCCGTTGAAATCCCACATGGGGTGGCCTCTATATTGAAGTGGCTGCACACCCCGCATAATGCATGCGGCCATGACTCCAATCATGGTTAGTCCGGAATGAGCCAACAGTATTATCCGGCCCATCAGGTAAAGGACTTCTCTGTCACTTTCTCTCTGAGAGCTCCGCGGACGCCAGCTCAAGCGTTTCTTCAATGGAGCACTGTTGAACTCAAGGAGACCGACCCGGATAGGGTCCGGTAGCGGGATGTCATCTATGTAAAACCATTCCGAAGGCCAGTCCTCGGACGCCTTCTTTGGGGTTCCGGATAGGTATCCGGTCCCGGCGATGCGCCATACTTCGGCTCCGCCCACTTGATATATATACCCCTTTTCAGAACGGGGCACCAGGCAGAATAACCTCTTCCATAGCGCGAAATGAGCCTCAACGCCTAAAAATAGCTCGTAGAGGGCGACGAAACCGGCAATGTGCAATACGGAGGCGGGCGTGAGATTGTGCAGCTGGAGGCCGTAGAACTCCACAAGCCCGCGGAGGAATGGGTGAATTGGAAATCCCAGACCCCTTATTAGGTAGGGGACAAGGCACACCCGCTCCCCTTTAGAAGGATTGGGGGTGTTCTCCGCTTGTTTTCCGCCATTATAGGTGGCGAGACCAGCTCGGACCGGGACCATGCATGCCTGAGGGAGGAATCCCTGGGCCTGAAGTGACACTAACTTGCTATGCGGGATGGTGCAACTCTCCCAGTCCCCGGGTTTGGGACCGGAGGGGCGAGGGGAGGAGCTGCGACGGCTGGTCATGTTGGAATGGACCTTTGCTGGAAGCGCTTTGATGATAACTCGCGGAAAGGAGAAGATGTGGTTTGGACCTAAATCCCCATCCCGTTAAATAGGCGGATCGTTTATACGGCTAGGGGTGTGGATGTAAAAACGCCCCGGCTTTTCGCATTTGTTTGAACACGTGGAAGACGGCCATTATTGGGCATGGAAGCCGAGGAGGACTACATTAGAAAAATCGGACATTATTCCTACAGGTACACAAGATTTGGACAAGAACCCGCCTTGCAATGCCGAACAATCTGCGCGCCGGACTCATCGTCATTGAAGCCTGGTTCGGGGGCTACTGAGGGAGTCCTGGATTAGGGGGTGTTCGGGTAGCCGGACTATACCTTCGGCCGGACTCCTGGACTATGAAGATACAAGATTGAAGACTTCGTCCCGTGTCCGGATGGGACTTTCCTTAGCGTGGAAGCCAAGCTTGGCGATGCAGATATTCAAGATCTCCCACCATTGTAACCGACTCTGTGTAACCCTAACCCTATCCAGTGTCTATATAAACCGGAGGGTTGTAGTCCGTAGGCAATCAACTCCATACACAACAATCATACCATAGGCGAGCTTCTAGGGTTTAGCCTCCTTGATCTCGTGGTAGATCTACTCTTGTACTACCCATATCATCAATATTAATCAAGCAGGAGTAGAGTATTACCTCCATCGAGAGGGCCCGAACCTGGGTAAAACAAAGTGTCCCCTGTCTCCTGTTATCATTCGGCCTAGATGCACAGTTCGGGACCCCCTACCCGAGATCCGCCGGTTTTGACACTGACGGCAAGCAATATGTATATACCCACGCCCATAACTCCTTTTTGTTCTACTCGTGCATATAACAACTACGCATAGACTGGGCTCTGATGCCACTGTTGGGGAATGCAGTATTTCAAAATTTTCCTACGATCACGCAAGATCTATCTAGGGATGCATAGCAACGAGAGGGGAGACCGAAAGCGGAAGCGTTAAGAAACGCAGTTGATCTAGTCGAACATCTTCGTGATCCAACCGATCAAGTACCGAACGCACGGCACCTTCGCGATTTGCACACGTTCATCTCGGTGACGTCCCTCATACTCTTGATCCAGTTGAGGCTGAGGGAGAGTTTCGTCAGCACAATGACGTGTTGAGGGTGATGATGAAGTTACCGGTGCAGGGCTTCGCCTAAGCACTACGACAATATGACCGCAGTGTGTATCTGTGGAGGGGGGCATCGCACACGGCTAAAACAATTGTCAACTTGTGTGTCTATAGGGTGCCCCCTCCCCGTATATAAAGGAGGGGAGGAGGGGGCCGGCCGGCCCTCATGGTGCACCCCAAGGGGGGATTATTACTCCTACTAGGAGTAGGTTTCCCCCCTTTCCTAGTCCTAATAGGAGGGGGGAGGAAGGGGAAGAGGAGAAGAAGGAAAGGGGGGCCGGCCCCCTCCCAATTTGGATTGGGGTCGGGGGCGCGCCCCACCTCTTGGCTGCCTCCTCTCTCTTCCACTAAAGCCCATTGAGGGAGTCCTGGATTAGGGGGTGTTCGGGTAGCCGGACTATACCTTCATCCGGACTCCTGGACTATGAAGATACAAGATTGAAGACTTTGTCCCGTGTCCGGATGGGACTTTCCTTGGCGTGGAAGGCAAGCTTGGCGATGCGGATATTCAATATCTCCTACCATTGTAACCGACTCTGTGTAACCCTAACCCTATCCGGTGTCTATATAAACCGGAGGGTTGTAGTCCGTAGGCAATCAACTCCGTACACAACAATCATACCATAGGCTAGCTTCTAGGGTTTAACCTCCTTGATCTCGTGGTAGATCCACTCTTGTACTACCCATATCATCAATATTAATCAAGCAGGAGTAGGGTATTACCTCCATCGAGAGGGCCCGAACCTGGGTAAAACAAAGTGTTCCCTGCCTCCTGTTACCATCCGGCCTAGACGCACAGTACGGGACCCCCTACCCATGATCCGCCGGTTTTGACACCGACATTGGTGCTTTCATTGAGAGTTCCTCTATGTCGTCGCCTTTAGGCCCGATGGCTCCTTTGATCATCAACAATGATGCGGTCCAGGGTGAGATTTTTCTCCCCGGACAGATCTTCGTCTTCGGCGGCTTCGCACTGCAGGCCAATTCACTTGGCCACCTGGAGCAGATCAAAATCTACGCCCCTGGCCATCAAGTCAGGTTTGGAAGCCTAAACTACACGGCAGACATCTGTGGAGATTCGATCTTCGACGGATTCGAGCCACAGCCAAGCGCGCCGCACTGTCTCGTGGGGCATGATCTAGCTCTGCCGCCGAACAGTACCCTGGAGGCCGCAAACGCACCGGCTCTAACCCTTAATTTGGAGCCGGCTGCGCCAATCGAGGGTGAGCGGTTGGACGTCACCTCAGGGGATGTAATCTCAAAGGCGATCAAGCCAAACTCCAGCCCCGCACTCTGCACGGCCCGTGACTCCAAGGAGCCGGATTCCTCTCTGAACTCCGAACCCCTCGCGTCCCTGCTGATCGAACCCGATTGGGTGCCAATAATGGAGTTCACCGCCGCGGACATCTTTCAGCACTCGCCCTTCGGCGACATCCTGAAATCTCTAAAGTCTCTCTCTTTATCAGGAGAGCCCTGGCCGGATTACGGTCAGCAAGGATGGGATACGGATGATGAAGAAATTCAAAGCCCACCCACCACCCACTTGGTAGCCACTGTCGACAATTTAAACGACGTGCTCAACTGCAACTCCGGAGACATCGACAGCATGGATGACGATGCAGGAGATACCGACGAACCAATGCCCATAGGGCATTGGACAGCCACCTCATCCCACGATGTGTACATGGTGGATACCCCTAAAGGAAGCGATAACGAGGAAAAAGGGTATGGGACGGGAGATCGACCCCCCGAAAAACAATCAAAGCGTCGGCGTAAACGCCAATCCAAGCCCCGCCTCGACAAAAACCCAGCCATAGAGCAGGACGAGCCGGTAGACGACGAGCAAGCCTTAGAGCAACCGTCCGAACAGGGAAACACGGATAGAGAAACCGAACATCCCTCCTCCAGCAAAAACGGCATTCCAGACAACCTCACACCGAATAAACCTATGAAGCAGAAGAATCTCCACGAAAGGCTCGTTGCAACTGCACGCAGCTTAAAGAAGCAGAAGCGGAAGCTAAAAACAACGGAAGATGCACTCCGAATTAGATGGAGCAAAGTAACCAATACAACAGATAAGTACGGCGACAATCACTGCACTAAAAGCTATCCGAAAAGAAAGCTACTGCCTGAATTCGACGAAGAGGCCCTAGAGCCCTCGCATTCAAAAAATGAAAAAGCCACACGGTCGGATAGACGACCCCATAAAGCGGCAAGCGGCGCCGCACATAAATCGGCATGCGACCCACTTAAGGATTCGCATCATGGCCCAGTCAGGTCCATTTATGGGCCAAGAAAGCAAGCTCTCACAAGCAATGCTATGGAGCCATCATCAGAATCCGGCATACCCAAATACAGGGGCACCGCACACCCCCTATGTTTCACCAATGAGGTCCTGGACTACGAATTCCCAGAGGGATTCAAACCCATAAACATAGAGGCATATGATGGAACAACAGACCCTGGAGTCTGGATCGAAGATTATATCCTCCACATACACATGGCTAGAGGAGATGATCTCCACGCCATTAAATATCTACCCCTTAAGCTTAAAGGGCCAGCTCGGCATTGGCTTAAAAGCCTTCCAGAAAACACAATCGGAAGCTGGGAAGAGCTCGAGGATGCTTTCCGAGCAAACTTTCAAGGGACCTATGTCCGTCCCTCGGATGCAGACGATCTTAGTCACATAACTCAACAACCCGGGGAATCAGCTCGGCAGTTCTGGAATAGATTCCTCACTAAAAAGAATCAAATAGTCGACTGTCTGGACGCCGAAGCCTTAGCAGCTTTCAGGCATAATGTCTGAGACGAATGGCTCGCCAGACACCTCGGCCAAGAAAAGCCAAGGACAATGGCCGCACTAACAAGCCTCATGACCCGCTTTTGTGCAGGGGAGGACAGCTGGTTGGCAAGGTGCAGCCCCAGCGACCCAAGTACATCCGAAACCAGGGATGGAAACGGAAAACCGCGACGCAACAAGGACCGTTGCTGGACTAAGGACAAAAGTCCAAAGAGCACAGCAGTCAATGCTGGATTCAAAGGCTCACGACAAAATCAGGAAAAATCGCTCCCCCAGGACAACAGGGATGATCCATCCAACCTAAATAAAATCCTAGACAGGATATGTCAGATACAGAGTACTTCCGGGAAGCCTGCTAACCATACCCACAGAGACTATTGGGTTTTCAAACAATCCGACAGACTCAATGCCGAACACAAGGGGCTCGACACACCAAGTGAAGACGAGGACGAACCCCAAAAGCAGAGCACCAGGAAACAAAAGAACTTCCCACAGGAAGTAAAAACAGTGAACTCACTTCACATAACAAAATGTGCAGTGCCCGTAAAGGTACGCACCACACGGCCCAAAGGGTCCTGCCACTGGTTGTCAAAACCGATCATCTTCGATCAGCTAGATTATTCTAGGAATATCAAGAATGTAGGCTAGACTGCCTTGATACTTGATCCAATAATTGGCGGACTCAAGTTTTCAAATGTCCTTATGGACGGCGACAGTGGACTAAACCTGATATATCAGGATACAATCCGGCACATGGGGATAAACCCAGCAAGAATCCGCCGCAGTAAAACCTCCTTTCAAGGGGTAATACCTGGTCCGGACACCCATTGTACGGGTTTTCTCCGTCTCACAGTCACATTCGGCTCTGCTGATAACCTCCGCCGTGAAAAGCTGACCTTCCATATCGTCCCGTTCTCAAGTTGCTATCAAGCACTACTGGGACGCGAAGCTTTCGCTCGCTTTAACGCAATACCGCATTACGCATCTCTTACGCTCAAGATGCCCGGTCCACGAGGCAACATCTCTTTGAAGGGGAAGCACTAAAGCACGCCTCCCCTAGCGGAGGACTGTGCGGCCGCTTTGACAGCCCCATAGCAAAATGGCCTCACTGGCCAATAAACTTCAAAATAGGTCATTCAAGACCACGAACGCGGATAGACGAGTTCGGTGCAAAATCATCATTGATGCAGGCCTAGAAGCCATATACCCCTGCACTGGGGGCTCCCGCATATACAATAAGAGACAATAAAGCTCAATCTCATATATCTTACTTTGCTTATTTTAAACTTTTTCGGCGCGACCCGTTTTAAACTCAGTTCCTCTCTTTTACAGATAAACATCGTGAGGCGCCCGTCTAGGATACGGCACAACGGAGACACAGGCGCAGACGTGCAGTAGGGACCCGTCCTAAAGGATTCTTTTTAGATTAAGACCCTGCGTAAACCTTTTTTATTGTCTCTTGTTGCTACACATCCCCTGGTTTTTTCTTTCTAGTATAACCAAGGAGGAGGCTGGCATCTTGGCATGTGGCCATGTCAGAATTTTTGCACGTACCTAGACACTAGGGTTTTTTTTAATAAAGAGTGTTGTTTCGCCCGCACTCATAAAGACCGAACACCTTAGGGAGTGTTCGGCGTCGCGAGTTTTAGCATTATATGCATCAGCTCCGAATCATGTCTTTGGTCAAATGTTGGGTTGCCCGGCTCCTGAGTTCGGTTACCTTATGTTCCGCTCTATCGGCTAAGGTAGCACCAGGAGAACTACTGCGATTGTGCCCCCGGTTCGGCTAGGGCGAGCACCTCAGTAGAGAAAGCCAAAAACTTACTATCATGATGTAGCATGAGACTGGTCAGCCATTCGATGACCGATCGGAATCTATCGGATTCCTCCACTTTAACGAAGGGCCGCTTCCCGGTCAGGCACATACGCGCCCCGAATTCGAACGAGCGCAGGTGCCAACAAGGAGCTACCTAAAGAGTCTCATTTTCAAACTCCTAAGGCTAAGTGAAAGTGTTAAAGCACTATAGTCCGGTTGCCTGGCCCGCTGCGCTATCACCTCCTTTGTAGGACCAAGACGTTGGGTTAAGTGTGAAATGCGTCTTCTGCGAGCACCCCCGCACTATGTGCGTGGGGGCTGAAGCCAACGACTGCCATCTTTGA
>NC_057809.1:409967333-409971407 GCF_018294505.1 Triticum aestivum | reverse complement strand
TCTTAAAACGGCCGCATAGAAGGTGTTAACAATACTTGGAGGCACAAGTATAAAAAAGGCCACTACAATTTATCAAAATATTACTTTATAATTACATATGCTATCATAACATAGCATCTTTCGAGCACTGCGTCTCTATTGCACGAGCGCCTTCAAGAACTTCCCGAAAATAGTGCTCGGAAGGTACTCGGCTTTTGTCCGAATCTCGGGACGCAACAACGGTGGTCTCCATCTCTGCCCAGTATGTCTTAACACGGGCAAGAGCCATCCGTGCGCCCTCTGTGCATGCCGACCTCTTCATTGCATTTATATGCGGCACCACGTCAAGGAATTGCTGCACCAAGCTAAAATAACTCTTCGGCTCCGGTCTCCCAGGCCACAGATGACCCATGACGTACTTCATGGTGAGTCCGGACAATCTATTCAGTTCGGCCCATTGGGCCAGGCGATCGTCCACTGCCAGTGGACGGTCTGGATTGTGGAACTGTGACCAGAAAAGCTTATCCACTTCGCGATCTTCTAGATCTCGAAAGTGTTCGGTCGCATCAGCAGCACTTGCTGCCAAATCCAGATAGGTGTCCTCCACACTCCATATCCGGTCCAACGGAGCAAACTTCAGATCACAAAACTTCCTCCGCAGCATAAAGGGCTTTCCAGCCGCAATCTGTTCGGCCTGACGCAGCTCCCCTTTCGCAGCTCTCATCGCAGAGCGAGCGTCCTTGGCATCGGCAATGGCCTTATCTAAATCCGTCTCTCTCGCGCGGTCTTCTTTCTCAAGAAATTCGCAACGGTCTGCAGCGCTCTTTAACTTCTCGGCCATCTCTTCTTTGCTTCGGCAGTGAGAAGCCTGTTCGGCTCTCAGCTCTTCAAGGGCCTTCTTGGCAGCCGCATCGCTTTTTCTGGCTTGCTCCTTAGCTCGGGCAAGTTCTGCCCTAAGATTCTCCACGGCGGCCGTACCATCCGCGTCAAGCACACACATTGTAAGACACTAGCATGAAGCTCCTCTTAGCTAATGTCGCCCGAAGAATTACATACCTTGAGCCTCATCAAGCCGCTTGTTGACAAGCGCGATGTCGACATCTACCATGTCGAGTTGCCGCTTTAGTTCGGCCACATAATAAGTTCGGCTTGATTCCGGACACCTCGCCACCTACATTCAAAGGCAACGTCTTAGACCTGGGATTATGATCCTCTGCGTGCCGTCATTTCTTGACAACGCGCAGAGTCTCAGGGGCTACTATCTATACAGGGCGCACCTTACTTATGCGCAACAGACAAAAGTGTACATTATCTAAACGTACCTCAAAACCCGTCAGTAAATTTTTGACGGCCTCATGCAATCCGCTTTCTGCGGATGAAATCCTTTCAATCACCGTGCCCATCAATGCATGGTGCTCCTCTGAGATAGAAGCTCGCCCCAGCAGAATCTTCAGCTCCTCCGGCCGAGCACCAGACAGTGCCGGACTTGTCCTATGGCCTCTTTCGAAAGCCAGACGCGGAAAGCCTTGGGGGGCCACATAGTCTTCCGCCCCTACCGGATTCGGAGAAACCCTCCGTGACGACACCTCAGGGTCGCCTGCCTCGCTAGGCAGGACGGCAGGGGGAGGCGTCCCGCTCTCCATCATCTCCGGAAGAAGATCCCCCGAAGACGAGCTCTGCTGAGAAGGGCTGAGGTCCGAGCTATAAGGTAAAATTTCGGTTAGTCTTCTCAGATATAAATCAAGGATTTCTCTCATCCCTCAAAAGGAAAACCTCTCTCTACTTACGGCTCACTGGAGGGCTGATCCCCTTGAGGGCGTGGTCCGGCCGAGGAACTCCCCGGCGTCGGACCCTCTAACAAGGATTTTCTCCCCCGTTTCGAGGCCATGGTCTCCGGGTCGTCAGAGACGGCTCTCTTCTTCCCCTTAGGAGAGGAATTGTCGGTTCCTCCCTTCGAAGCAGCCTCCTTCGAGGAGGTCATAGCTTCCTTGTCCTCCCCCTCCAAAGGCATTTTTTCCAGCATCCTGACTAGCACGGGATCCGGCCTGGTTTCAGGAAGGGGAGCCGGACACCTGATCAGCTTTGCTGTCGCTATCCACTCCTGTTTAAAAGGACGGCTCTTTTAGGGGCAAGTTTATGACAATTATACGGATAGAAGGTCCGGGCACAAGGTTGCTTACTTGAGTATCCGGGCGATTGCAGCTTAGGCCTGCGTCCTCGGTTAAATCCGGACACATCTCTTGTGATCCGAAGAACAGTCTATACATCTCCATGGGCGTTGTGCCTATAAAATGCTGGAGAACTCGTGGTCCCTCCGGATTAAACTCCCACAGACGAAGGGAGCGACGTTTGCCGGGAAATGTTCGGCGAATCAGCATGACCTGCGTCACCTTGACCAGGTTGAGGTCTCCTCTTAAGAGATCCCTAATGTGGCCCTGCAACAGGGGCACGTCTTTGGATAACCCCCAATCTGATCCTTTGTTGACCCATGATGCTAGCCGTGGTGGGGGACCCGAGCGAAAGGCAGGAGGCACCACCCACTTGGCACTCCTGGGAGCGGTGATATAGAACCACTCTCGTTGCCACAAGCCGAGCTCCTCTTGAAAAGAGCCCTCGGGCCATGGAGCATCGGCATTCTTACTGATGATAGTGCCTCTGCACTCTGCGTGCCGTCCCTTGATCATCTTTGGCTCCACCTTGAAAGTCTTGAGCCATAATCCGGAGTGAGGGGTAATATGGAGGAACGCTTCGCATACAACGATAAACGAGGAAATGTGGAGGATGGACTCCGGAGCTAAGTCATGAAATTCCAGCCCGTAATAAAATAGCAGCCCCCTCACGAAGGGATCCATCGAGAAGCCTAACCCCCGAAGGAAGTGGGACATGAACACTACGCTCTCACCAGGCTGGGGATTGGGAATAGCCTTCCCTTGAGCAGGCAACCTATGCGGAATTTCGGCGGTCAAGAACTTAGCCTCTCTCAACTTTAGCACATCCTCCTCCGTGACGGAGGAGGGCATCCATCGGCCTTGAAGGTCGGAACCGGACATTGTCGAAGGTCCAAAGCGCCTGGAATCTGAAGCCTAGGGTGTTGGAACTCGAGGCGACGGGCGAACTCGTTTGAGATTGGAAAAGGGAGTAAGGCCTTGGTCTCTTTATAAGAGGTTGAATACCAGGAGCCCTCCCCGTAACCGTTTGGGACTCGCCTTTAATCGAGAAAACATGCTAATGGGCACGATTGGGTTACCCACGTCCGTATTGATGAGAATCCCGTAAAGGGGAGGCACACGATCTCTGCCTTGACAAGACGTGCCAAGGAAACCGCCTCGCAAAACATGCTGAGGTGGAAAAGTAAAAACGATTTGAGTAAAGGACTTGGCCGTAGTGTGATAGTGCACTACGGATATGTCAGCAGATTTGATTTGTGTTAATATTATTATTCTCTCTATGGCAATATGTGGAAACTTATTTTGCAGAACCGGACACTACTCTTGGTGTTTACAAATCTTCTATGAAGGACTTGGAGGAGGAACCCGCCTTGCAATGCCGAAGACAATTTGCGCGCCGGACTCGTCATCATTGAAGCCTGGTTCAGGGGCTACTGAGGGAGTCCTGGATTAGGGGGTGTTCGGGTAGCCGGACTATACCTTCAGCCGGACTCCTGGACTATGAAGATACAAGATTGAAGACTTTGTCCCGTGTCCGGATGGGACTTTCCTTGGCGTGGAAGGCAAGCTTGGCGATGCGGATATTCAAGATCTCCTACCATTGTAACCGACTCTGTGTAACCCTAACCCTATCCGGTGTCTATATAAACCGGAGGGTTGTAGTCCGTAGGCAATCAACTCCATACACAACAATCATACCATAGGCTAGCTTCTAGGGTTTAGCCTCCTTGATCTCGTGGTAGATCCACTCTTGTACTACCCATATCATCAATATTAATCAAGCAGGAGTAGGGTATTACCTCCATCGAGAGGGCCCAAACCTGGGTAAAACAAAGTGTTCCCTGCCTCCTGTTACCATCCGTCCTAGACGCACAGTTCGGGACCCCCTACCCGAGATCCGCCGGTTTTGACACCGACACCCATGTAG
>NC_057809.1:409953434-409967082 GCF_018294505.1 Triticum aestivum | reverse complement strand
CCGATATATGCCCGGACTCATCTGAAACCATTCCGATGTCCAAACATAACCTTCCAATCAATCTTCATGTCTCGACCATTTCGAGACTCCTCGTCATGTCCGTGATCACATCCGGGACTTTGAACTACCTTCGGTACATCAAAACACATAAACTCATAATACCGATCATCATCGAGCGTTAAGCATGCAGACCCTACGGGTTCGAGAACTATGTAGACATGAACGAGACTCATCCCCGGTCAATAACCAATAGCGGAGCCTGTGTGCTCATATTGGTTCCTACATATTCTATGAAGATCTTTATCGGTCAAACCGCATAACAACATATGTTGTTCCCTTTGTCATCGGTATGTTACTTGCCTGAGATTTGATCATTGGTATCATCATACCTAGTTCAATCTCGTTACCCGCAAGTCTCTTTACTCGTTCCGTAATGCAACATCCCATAACTAACTCATTAGTCACATTGCTTGCAAGGATTATAGTGATGTGCATTACCGAGAGGGCCCAGGGATACCTCTCCGACAATCAGAGTGACAAATCCTAATCTCGATCTATGCCAACTCAACGAACACCATCGCAGACACCTGTAGAGCATCTTTATAATCACCGAGTTACATTGTGACATTTGATAGCACACTAAGTGTTCCTCCGGTATTTGGGAGTCGCATAATCTCATAGTCATAGGAACATGTATAAGTTATGGAGAAAGCAATAGCAATAAACTAAACGATCATAATGCTAAGCTAACGGATGGGTCAAGTCAATCACATCATTCTCTAATGATGTGATCCCGTTTATCAAATGACAACTCATGTCTATGGTTAGGAAACTTAACCATCTTTGATTAATGAGCTAGTCAAGTAGAGGCATACTAGTGACACTCTGTTTGTCTATGTATTCACACATGTACTAAGTTTCCGGTTAATACAATTCTAGCTTGAATAATAAACATTCATCATGATATAAGGAAATATAAATAACAACTTTATTATTGCCTCTAGGTCATATTTCCTTCACCTCTGGCAATTGAGAATTTTACACGTGGAAAATCTCCATTGGTCCGGGCTGTTAACAGGTTATCGGATCCAAAACCGGACCCCATAGCTTAACGGTGACCCGTTACGGTGGATGCCACATGTCGGTTACCCTTGACGAAAGCACTTCCATGATGCGCCATTTATCGTCATGGAAGTGGACACTTCCGTGATGATAATTTTGGTAATGTCATGGAACACTTCTACGACAACACAGGTATGACTATCTTGATTCTGTCATAAAATTGTCATGGATGTACATGCATGACAGAAAACATGACCTACAGTGACAAACACGTATCATCACGGAAGTGTATTTTTTGTAGTGTCTATCCCCTACCTTCTTTACATTTCAGTTTGTCTTCATGAAGTCATTGCATGCTTGCCTTATCTGTTTGACTTCACTGTGCGAAGACTATTACCTATTTGGCTTCATAATGTCTTCCATTCCGATCCATACTACCTAGCTGCTGATAGTCTTCGTGCTTTCACTGTATTACTTACTTGACTATGCCTTGTCTAGTGTAGTTCATCTTCCACTGCATATCATATAGGCTCATATTAACGGTTTGTCTTCATAGACCTCGTGTTTTGAAGACTTTCATAAAAATCGCCTATTCATGCCCCCCTCTAGTCGATAACAAGCACTTTCAATTGGTATCAGAGCAAGGTGCACCCTTGTTCTGTGTGATTCAGTTTAACCACCTGGAGTTTTAGCTATGTCGACTACAAGGATAATCAAGGTCTCCGCTGCGTGCCCAGTCTTCAATGGCACTGATTACCCCTACTGGAAGAATAAGATACACATGCATCATGAAGCCATTGACGTTGACCTCTGGTATGTCGTCAAGGCAGGCGTTCCCAAGGTCGGTGAAGGTGTCACCGCTGCTGATGTCAAGAGGTTCGCGCAATTGGACTCAACCGCTAAGAACATGATATATGGTCATCTAACCAAAGGACAGTATGGCCGTGTGAGTGCACTGGAAACTGCGAAGCTAGTATGGGACTGGCTCTCCAAGGTCAACGAAGGTGTCTCAACTCAAAGAGACTCAAGGATTGATGTTCTTCGCAATCTCTTCAACCGCTTCAAGAGAAACGACAATGAGAATGTCCAGCTCACCTTTGATTGCCTCATTGATATCACCAATGAGCTTCGCGCACTCGGTGCCACTGAAATCACCAAGCATGAAATTGTGAAGAAGCTACTGAGATCACTTGGCATCTCATTTGACACCTTGGCCCTGATGATTCAAGAATGCCCTAACTTCAAAGATCTCGATCCGTCTGATATACTTGAGAGGCTCAACACACAAGAGTTCCAGCTATCTGAGAAGAGACATATCTATGGACCCAACTATGGCCTTTCCCATGCTTTGAAGGCAAAAGCTGTTTCCTCATCTGAAGAAGAATCTGACAGCAGTTCTGATGATCCTGAAGACATCGGCAAAGTGCTAGCAATGCTTGTGATAAAGTTCCAAAATTTCTCCAAGAAGAATCGCTTCGAAAAGTCTTCAAGATCCAGCTCAAGAAATGATGAGGCTTCCTCTCATAAGAAGAGCAAGGAATATGATTCTGACGACAAGAAGAAGAAGAAATCTTCAAAGTCTTCTTCCAAGACTTCATCAAAGTCTTTGTCTCATAATAAGAGCTCATTTGGCAAGGCACGTGCGTTTATTGGCAAGGAGATGGATTCAGAGGGGGAGTCTGCTTCTGAGGAGGCGGAGGTGGAGTCTGAGGAGGAGTCTGATTCGGGCGTGGCAAGCCTAGCTCTAGCTTCGGCATTCGTCGCCAAGTCCATTTTCAATAATGAAGACAATGGTCACGTCGCCAATGTTGAAGCCGATGATGAGGACGAATCTACTCCGATCTACAGCTTCATGGCACGAGGTGCCAAGATAAACTCACGCGATGCCTACTTCCAAACCTCTAGTGAAGATGACTCTGAGTGTGAATCCAAACCTAGCTATAAAATTCTTGCTAAAATTGCAATTGAACAACAAACTGCCATGGAACGCATTCAAAAGTTGCTAGACAAAAGTGATGACCCGTTGGACACGGAAATGAATCGAACTCAGTCCTTAATCGAAGACATCAAAAATCTTCATGTTAAGTTCGAGGAACTTGAAAGTCGTCATGAAACCCTCTCAGCCACTCATGAGAAGCTTTCCTATGATTATCTTCAAAGGAAGCAAGATCTAGAGAAACTGAGAGCGTCTCATGAAGATCTTCAAAAGGAAAACGATTTACTACTCACCCAACAGATCAGTTCCGCTCAAGAAGATTTTGTACCAGCATGTTTAAAATGTCTTGAGCGTGATAATATTGTCTGTAGGTTTATTGGTACTAACTGCAGGAATGGGTTGATACGTGTGCAACATATCTACTTTTCCTAACTCTTTTCCTCTTGTTTTGGACTCTAATTTGCATGATTTGCATGAAACTAACCCCCGACTAACGTTGTTTTCAGCAGAACTACCATGGTGTTGTTTTTGTGCAGAAATAGAAGTTCTCGGAGTGGAACGAAACTTTGCGAGGAATTTTTTATACAATAAATAAAAATTTCTGGAGCCAAGACCTACCGGAGAGGGGCACCTGGGTGGGCACAACCCACCAGGGCGCGCCCCCTCTCCTGGTGCACCCAAGTGGGTTGTCCCCACCTGGTGGCCCCGCAGACCCTGAAACCGACGCTATAAAATCCTATTTTTCCACAAAAAAATCAAGGAGAAAGAATTATCGCGATCCACGAGATGGAGCCGTCATCACCTCCTGTTCTTCATTGGCAGGCCAGATCTAGAGTCTATTTGGGGCTCTGGAGAGGGGGATCTTCGTTCTTCGTCATCACCAACCTTTCTCCATCGCCAATTCCATGATGCTCCCCACCGGGAGTGAGTAATTCCTTCATAGGCTCGCTGGTCGGTGAGGAGTTGGATTAGATTCATCATGTAATCAAGTTAGTTTTGCTAGGGCTTGATCCCTAGTATCCACTATGTTCTAAGATTGATGTTGCTATGACTTTGCCATGCTTAATGCTTGTCACTTTGGACCTGGGTGCCATGATTTCAGATCTGAACCGTTTATGTTATCACCATTATATCCATGTTCTAGATCCGATCTTGCAAGTTATAGTCACCTACTATGTGTTATTATCCGGTAATCCCAGAGTGACAGAAATCGGGACTTCTCCCGGTGATGACCGTACATTGAGGAATTCATGTATTCACAATGTGTTAATGCTTTGTTCCGGTTCTCTATTAAAAGGATGCCTTAATATCCCTTAGTTTCCAATATGGTCCCCGCTACCACGGGAGGGTAGTACAAAACATGTCATGCAAGTTCTTTCCATAAGCACGTATGACTTTTTACGGAATACATGCCTACATTATATTGACAAACTGGAGCTAGTGCCGCATCGCCCTAGGTTATAACTGTCTCATGATGAATATCATCCAACAAGTCACCGATCCAATGCCTACGAATTTATCTTATATTGTTCCTGCTAAGTTACTACTGCTAGCATCACTATTACACTTGCTACAAAATTACTGCTATCATTGTTACTGTTATTGTTACTGCTGTCACTACTATCAAAACTATCATATTACTTTGCTACTGATTACTTGTTGAAATAATTAATCTCCAAGTGTAGTTGAATTGAAAACTCAGCTGCTAATACCTTCAAATATTCTTTGGCTCCCCTTGTGTCTAATCTATAAATTTCGGTTGAATACTCTACCCTCGAAAACTTTTGCGATCCCCTATACTTGTGGGTTATCAAGACCTTTTCTCTGGCGCCATTGCCGGGGAGCATAGCTATATTTGTTGAGTCACTTGGGATTATTATCATATTATCTCTATGAAGAATCTAAAGGATGCTAAGACTAATATATTTCCCTCAAGGACGAGGGGAGGTAAGGAACTGCCATCTAGTTCTGCTTTGGATTCACCTTCTATTATAAGTAAACTTGCAACACCACCACATGCTATTAATTCTGATATGTCGCAAGTTATTGATGATGCTACTTCTGCTATGGATAATGCTCATGATGATGCTAGTACCTTGCTTGATAATGATGATGTGCCACTTGGTGAATTTCTTGATGAACAAATTGCTAGAGTAATACAACATGATGTTGTTGAATCTGATGATGAGCTTAAAATTGAATCTCCTGAAACACCTGCTAGAACTAGTCTTCCTAGATATGAATTGCCTAAGGTACCGGAAGGTTATGTTATGAGTGTAGAAACAACTAGAGATATTTTTGCTTGCAGAGATAGATATGATCAAGAGAAATTATTATGCAAGTATAAAGAATAATCTCTGAATGCTAGAATGAAATATGATCCTAAGTTTGCTACTTCACCTATCTTTATTGATGATAAGGATTATGAATTCTCTGTCGACCCAGAGTTGATTACTTTGGTTGAATCTGATCCTTTCCATGGTTATGAAACTGAAACTGTTGTGGCACATCTTACTAAGTTGAATTACATAACCACCCTATTTACTCATGATGAGAAAACTCGCTATAACTTTATTCTCAAATTCTTTCATTTCTCATTAAAGGGTGATGCTAAAGCTTGGTACAATACTCTTGCTCCTGGTTGTGTGCATAGTCCCCAGGGTATGATTTATTACTTCTCTGAAAAATATTTTCCTGCTCATAAGAAACAAGCCGCCTTACATGAAATATTTAACTCTGTGCAAACTAAAGAAGAGAGTCTCCCACAAGCTTGGGGGAGGCTTTGCCAGTTACTTAATGCTTTGCCTGATCATCCTCTTAAGAAAAATGAAATACTTGATATCTTCTATAATGGACTAACCGATGCTTCTAGGGACTTCCTAGATAGTTGTGCTGGTTGTGTTTTCAGAGAGCAAACTATTGGACAAGCTGAAGAATTATTGAATAACATATTTGTTGGGAATATATATACCAGGTAAGACCCGCCCAGGAGGGGTCGGGTCAGCCCCAATGGCGGGTTACAAAAGAAGCCCAGTAACATGCAAGGTGATAGTTTATTAAGACTTATAGAAGGCCTAAGCCCAGAGGCGGCTTAAGGCCCAATATTGTCAACCGCCATTGTAAGGAAACACTTGTAAAGAAAGGCATGTAAAAGAAGTCACCGAGCTGGACACATTTTATAAGCCGACCGGGACTCTGTAGGCCGCCAGGTGTCAACTCGTGTATATAAGGGGATGACCAGGCGGTGGCTTAGGTCAAGAGACAACAACTCGAAGCCAGGACAAGCATATTCGCTCCCTGGTCTTCGAAACCCCAGCAATTCCAAACACAACTAGACGTAGTCTTTTACCTTCATCCTAAGGGGCCGAACTAGTATAAAACCTCTCGTGTCTTTTGTCCCAATTAACCCCTTTAAGCTTCCTAGTTGCGATGGCCCTACGACTAAGTCCTTTCGCTAGGACATCTGCCTGACAATTCCACGATAGTTGGCGCCCACCATGGGGACATCGCACGATGCATTTGAGATCTTTAAGGGCAACTTTGAAGGGCTCAAGGAATACGCTGTGGGCCGGATGACCAAGAGTCGTCGCGGCAAACTCTACATCGACGAAGAAGGCTGGGGCCCCGAGGCCGGCCCGATTGAGTACGGGTACCGGGTCGACGAATTCATGTCTTTCTTCGGCGGAATTCATGTCTTCATCTGCCGGATCGGCGAATCGGGCCCTGAGCCGGACGTCCACACCAACCTCGTCGAGACGGCTCAGCACGCGAGATCCACTCGGGTTCAACCTGCCATGAGGTGATACGTCTCCAACGTATCTATAATTTTTTATTGCTCCATGCTATATTATCTACTGTTTTGGACATTATTGGGCTTTATTATCCACTTTTATATTATTTTTGGGACTAACCTATTAACCGGAGGCCCAGCCTAGAATTGTTGTTTTTCGCCTGTTTTAGGGTTTCAAAGAAAAGGAATATCAAACGGAGTCCAAACGGAATGAAACCTTCGGGAACATGATTTTCTCACCGAATACAACTCAGGAGACTTGGACCCTACGTCAAGCCAATTAACAGGAGGCCACGAGGTAGGGGTGCGCCTGCCCCCCCCCCCAAGCACACCCTCCACCCTCGTGGGCCCCCTGTTGCTCCACCGATGTACTTCTTCCTCCTATATATACCCACGTACCCCCAAACGATCAGATACAGAGCCAAAAACCTAATTCCACCGCCGCAACTTTCTATATCCACGAGATCCCATCTTGGGGCCTGTTCCGGAGCTCCGCTGGAGGGGGCATCGATCACGGAGGGCTTCTACATCATCATCCAAGCCCCTCCGATGAAGTGTGAGTAGTTTACTTCAGACCTACGGGTCCATAGTTAGTAGCTAGATGGATTCTTCTCTCTTTTTGGATCTCAATACAATGTTCTCCCCCTCTCTCGTGGAGATCTATTCGATGTAATCTTCTTTTGCGGTGTGTTTGTTGAGACCGATGAATTGTGGGTTTATGATCCAGTCTCTCTATGAATAATATTTGAATCTTCTCTGAATTCTTTTATGTATGATTGGTTATCTTTGCAAGTATCTTCGAATTATCAGTTTGGTTTAGCCTACTAGATTGGTTTTTCTTGCCATGGGAGAAGTGCTTAGCTTTGGGTTCAATCTTGCAGTGTCCTTTCCCAGTGACAGAAGGGGCAGCAAGGCACGTATTGTATTGTTGCCATCGAGGATAACAAGATGGGTTTTTTATCATATTGCATGAAACTATCCCTCTACATCAAGTCATCTTGCTTAAGGCGTTACTCTGTTTTTAACTTAATACTCTAGATGCATGCTGGATAGCGGTTGATGAGTGGAGTAATAGTAGTAGATGCAGGCAGGAGTCGGTCTACTTGTCTCGGACGTGATGCCTATATACATGATCATACCTAGATATTCTCATAACTATGCTCAATTCTGTCAATTGCTCAACAGTAATTTGTTCACCCACCGTAGAATACTTTTGGTCTTGAGAGAAGCCACTAGTGAAACCTATGGCCGCGGGTCTCTTTCTCATCATATCAATCTTCATCACTTTATTATTGCTTTGCTTTTTTACTTTACCTTTTACTTTTCACTTTGCATCTTTATACCAAACATACCAAAAATATTATTTATCATCTCTATCAGATCTCACTTTCGTAAGTGACCGTGAAGGGATTGACAACCCCTAAGCGCGTTGGTTGCATTGAGCTATTGTTTTGTGTAGGTACGAGGGACTCGCGCGTAGCCTCCTACTGGATTGATACCTTGGTTCTCAAAAACTGATGGAAATACTTATGCTACTTTGCTGCATCATCCTCTCCTCTTCGGGGAAATCCAACGCAGTGCTCAAGAGGTACCATGAGGCATGCCATCGTTGGTTGCGTCCATGGAGGTGAATACTCTGAAGGATCAATGGATGGCGGTGAGACGACCATCTGTTCTGACGCTACGTCATCAACGCGCTAGACAGATTCTTTGTACCAACTGCAAGATGGCATGCTCGGGGGCTGTTCCGATGGCAGCAGTATTCCAGATCCCTTTGAGCTGCCGAATCGAGCCGGAGTCTTCCTGACGGGCACTCAACCTGGGCAGAACTCCACGGCTGCAGCGGCAACAACCACCGGGTCAGCAGTGGCCGGGTCAGGAGACCCCGCGTGCCCCCGGCTCACATGATAATGGACCTCATGGATAAGATGACGGCTATGTTGACTGTTGTGATGGAGCCGGCGGATAAGGCCCGGCATGACACGGAGGTGGCACGGGTACGCGAAGAGATGACACAGGCCAAGGGAAATTTAGCAACAGAAGAGGTCAGGATGGCCGCAGAGCGGGCGACTTTGGACGCTCGTGCTCAGCAGCTTCAAGCGGACTTTCCGGCTCTCGGTGGATCTGAACGCGTCAAATGAGGTCATGAGGAGAAGGCACCAGAAAACTCAGTCACGCCTACCTCTAACGTTCGATCCTAGGAACCTTTTCCACACACCCGGGGCCGGTCCAAGTAACCCGCTGGAGGCAAATCGGATCACGACACCCGGAACGCCGGTTTAGCCGTGGGCCATGGAGCCGCCTCATTTGAATACCGCTTCGCCTCATTATACACCAATTCCACCGGGTCACTTTTCCAATCCTTTGCAGAATCTTATTGCTGCATCGGCTTGTTTGGCAGCTCTCCCGATGGAAGGCGACTCTCCGACAGCAATCGAAACACGAAGGGTGCGAGAACTTCTTCAAACGGCTCTGGCACAGCAGGATGCGTACTCTTACAGTCGAGACCGAATCCACTCAACCCCTCGCCCAAGCCGGAGCCCAAGCTATAGCAGGCATATGGACTCAGCCGAAATGTCGAGCGACGCTCAACGCCGTAACCAACCACGCAGACACGAGCCAGCACAGGGTGGAGCCCTTAACTTGGCGGATCAGGAGAGGATCTGTCAAGAGGCTGAACGGGCGGTTCAACTGGCAGCTGAGCAGGTGGCTCATCAGGCTTTTCCGGCTTATCCGGCAACCTCTGGTGAGGCAGGAGTAGCCACAAGAACAGGATGTGTCCCTTACCTGGTACCGGCTATCCGCAATGAGCGCTTGCCAAAAGACTTCAAGGGGCCTCGTAAGGTGCCTAATTACACGGCCAACTTGCAGCCTGGGGCCTGGATTGAAAGTTATGAGATGGCGATGGAGCTGTTGGAAGTCAGTGATGCAGCAATGGCTAAGTATCTCACTATGATGTTGGATGGAACGACTCGCACTTGGTTGAAGGTATTGCCCCAATTCCATCGGCTCATGGGCGGAGTTAAAGGCCTGGTTCATTCATAACTTCAAGGACACATGCAAGCAACCTATGTCAATCATGGACCTGACTAATTGTAAGCAAGAGGACGGTGAGTCCACGGCCCATTGGGTGCGCCGGGTCAAGGAGATAATACATTCATCTGATAAGATGGATGCCGGCTCGGCAGTCTTAATGTTGGAGAAAAATTGCCGTTTTGAACCTCTGAAGCAGAAGCTAGGGCGGCTCAAGCGTGACTGCAATGACATGGGCCAGTTGATGACGGCTCTGGTCAAGTATGCTGATTCTTATAGTGCCAAGGATCTCGTGTCTGATGAAGAAAAAACAGGGAAGGGAAAGAAGAACGGCAACGGCAAGGGTCACCAGCATAACCGGCAAATCAAGGAAGTAATAAACGCAAGGCTGACGAATTTGTGGCTAACACCAGTGCACAGGACAACAGCCAACGGTGCAAGGGTAGGCAACCCCCTCGGTCAGGCAGGTCAGGTCCCACCCTCGAGCAACTATTGAATGAACCTTGTCCAAGACACGGCACCCGGGAGAAGCTAGCCACCCATCTGTGGAAGGACTGTACAATCATGAAGGCATTTAAAAATTCTAACACATTTAATGGAAGTCACGGCCCTGGCGGCGATTCAGGCGGGGCGGCTTTCATGGATCGGGCACCGATTCAAGCGGAGGCGGTTTTCACGGTCAGGGCCATCCGGGTAACCAGGGAGGTTATAATCCACAACCCAGCCAAGGTAATCAGCAGCAACAGTCCAGATATCAGACCAACCCAAAACAGTTGAATAGTGGGTAGTACCATGTATTTACCACTAGTTTATGCAAGAGGGACCAGAAGCTTCATAAGAGGGCCGTCAATGTCGTTGAGCCGGCGATTCCACGTTATTTGAGGTGGTCAGAACAGCCTATTGTGTGGAGCAGAGAAGATCATCCTCCTCGGGTTGATAATCTGGGTCACTTAGCCTTGGTAGTGGCACCTCAGGTTGGTGGATATAAATTCACTAAAGTGCTCATGGATGGAGGCAGTAGCATCAACATCCTCTACTATGAGACGTTCCGTCGGATGGGGTTGACTGATAAGAGTCTTAAGCAATCCAACACTATTTTTCACGGTGTTGTGCCTGGCAAGTTGGCATACCCAGTTGGTAAGATTGAACTGGAAGTGGCCTTTGGGGATGAATATGATTCTAGGGCTGAGAAGTTAACTTTTGAGGTGGTTAAGATCAAAATCCCATATCATGCTCTGTTTGGACGGCCGGCTTAAGCCAAGTTCATGGCTCGGCCATGTTATGTATATCTGCAGCTCAAGATGTTGGGTTATAAAGGCACCATTACAGTACATGGAAGCCGGAAAATAGCCCTGGAGTGTGAAGAAGGAGATGCCGCTTATGCTGAGTTTGTTTGTGCATCAGAGGAGTTAAAGTTTTATAAAGATAATGTTGACCCGACAGACATGATGTCTTTAAAGAAGCCAACTACGGAGCATGAACCAGTGTTAAAATTCAAGTCAGCTGATGACACCAAAACGGTCGATTTTGTGCCTGGTGACTCCTCCAAGCAGTTCAACATCAGTGCCAACTTGGACCCAAAATAGGAAAGCACACTCATCGAGTTCATCTGTGAGAACTGGGACATCTTTGCATGGAAACCTTCTGACATGCCGGGTGTCCCGAGAGAACTCGCTGAGCACACTCTTAATATTGATCCGAAGTTTAAGCCGATCAGGCAGTTTCTCCAATGGTTTAACGAGGAAAGGCGTAAGGCCATTGGAGAAGAGGTGGCCCGGCTCTTGGCGGCCGGGTTCATCATTGAAGTCTTTCACCCAGAGTGGTTGGCTAACCCAGTGCTTGTACTCAAGAAGAACGACACTTGGCGTATGTGTGTGGATTACACCGATTTGAACAAGGCTTGTCCGGCTGACCCTTTTGCTCTCCCTCGTATTGATCAAATCACTGATGCTACGACGGGTTGCGAGCGTTTGAGTTTTTTGGATGCATACTCAGGTTATCATCAGATCAAGATGGCAGTTAAGGACCAAGAGAAAACAGCTTTCATCACTCCGTTTGGAGCCTTCTGCTATGTGTCTATGCCTTTTGGGCTCAAAAGTGCCCAGGCGACTTATCAACGGTGTGTACAGAATTGCCTTCACAATCAGATTGGGCGTAATGTTCATGCTTATGTGGATGATATAGTGGTGAAATCCAGAGAAGAAGAAACCTTGGTAACAGATCTGAAGGAGACCTTTGATAACCTCCGGATCTACAAGATGATGCTTAACCCAGCCAAGTGTGTTTTTGGAGTCCCAGCTGGCAAGCTCTTGGGTTTTTTGGTGTCTAACAGAGGTATTGAAGCTAACGCGGAGAAAATTAAGGCAATCACCTCCCTGGCCAAACCGGTGTGCATCAATGACATTCAACGGCTGGCGGGTTGCGTCGCTGCTTTGAGCCAGTTCATAAGCCGGTTAGGGGAGAAGGCGATGCTTTTGTATCATATGATGAAAAAGACGGATGACTTTGTTTGGAGTGATGCTGCAAACTCTGCTTTTGAGGATCTGAAGAAACAGCTTGCTGAGCCACCGGTTCTTGCTGCTCCGGTTGAGAAAGAGACGCTATTATTAGACGTAGCCACTAACTCACGAGCTGTTAGTGTGGCAATTGTGGTGGAGCGCAAGGTGGCTGGCAAGGAACATCCGGTCCAACGACCGGTTTACTACGTCAGGGAGGTGTTGATTGAATCTAAACAAAGACATCCACATTGGCAGAAGCTCGTTTATAGGGTGTTCATGGCAAGCCGAAAGCTCAAACATTATTTTTAGGGTCACCCAATCACTGTGGTTAGCTTTGCTCCTTTAGGAGACATCATTCAAAATAGAGAAGCCACAGGACGAGTCGCCAAGTGGGCTATTGAACTTGGGTCTCATGGTTTAAAGTATATGCCACGTACGGCGATCAAATCTCAAGTGCTGGTGGACTTCATTAATGACTGGACAAGTTGCAGATGCCAAAGGAGAAACCAGACAACACATGTTGGGCAATTCATTTTGATGGGTCTAGACAGTTGGAAGGCTCGGGGGATGGAGTCATTTTAACTTCTCCTCGAGGGGACATGTAACATCCCAAATTTTTAATTTGGAATGTTATACATAGATCATTCTTGCATATCATATTTTATTGCATTTCGTCTTGCGATCCTCGAAATCCTAAGCAACTCAAGGACCCTCGAAGAGAGTTGGGGATTTCCCCGGTTTTCAAATTTGATTTTATCAAATTTTAGAAACGAGGATTTTGGTTTTAATTATTTTCTCTCCAAAAATATTTCATAATAAAATATATGAGAGGAGATAATATGACTTCTCCAAAATAATTGAAATATTGGAGGAAAATATTAAAATCAAATATTTGTTTTTATTTGGATTTTATTGCAATTTTATTTGCATTAGAAAAATTGCACATTTTCAAAATTGCATTTTAGGGCCAAGAAAATGTTCATCTCGTTCTAAATATTTCATTTAGACGGCGAAAATTTGTTTTGGCATTTTTAGATTTTTATTTTATTTTCTATGATTTTTTTAGTTTCGGCGGAATTAATTTAAAAAAAAGTGCGCAGAGGCTAGCTGGGCCGAAGCCCAGCCGCCGGCCCACCTCCCCGCACGCCATCTCCTTCTAGGAGACCGGCCGCGCCGCGCCGCCGCCGACTCGAGGAGTCCAAGCCGGACTCCCCTCCCCGCCGCCCCTTGCCCCCTCCCCAAGTCACCCCCTCTTAAATACCAGCCCCCTCCCCCCACCGCCACCACCACCCGCCACCGCCGCCTCGCCCCGCAGCCGCAGCCGCCGCC
>NC_057809.1:409927350-409952922 GCF_018294505.1 Triticum aestivum | reverse complement strand
CCGCAGCCCCGCCGCACCGCCTCGCCGCTGCCGCGCCACGCCGCCCCGCCCGCTGCCATGTATCGCCGGACCGACGACGTAGCCGTTGCTGCCGGTTTTTTTAGAAAATCGATCCAGTTTTTTAAGAAAACCCTAGTTCATTTTTTCTCGGTTTTTCTTTTTAGCGGACGTTTGTCCGTATGTTTGTTTTAACAAATGGTTTTCGCTCGTTAGTTACAGATAATGAATGCTCGTTCGTTAGCCTGTTCGTCAGTTTCTTTAATCGGATTTTTCCGCGGTTATTTCTGATCGCGATTTCTGATCCGATTTTCGTTTTAGTTTTTCTTTTCGCTCGTTTGTCAGAATCAGGCGATTCAAGCGCCTAGATCTTCATCTCGAGACCCTCTTTCCGTTTAACCAACTTGAACAAGCTTTTGCTACTGTAAAATTTGACCTAGGTCCGGATTAGTAAACGGATCTTGTTTCTTTCGCCGTTTGAGCTTCGTTGCTCCGTTTGATTTGATTCTTTTTGCAATCCGGAGTTATTAAGTTGAACTTTCTGGTTAGATCCTCTTATTTGAGTTTTACCCGTGTCTCTTTGCTTGATTGCTTATGTATGATATTGTTTGTTTGTGATAGAATTCTCAGAGTGCGAAGCGTTTTATTTGGAGTCCCTAGGTTTCGCGGATCGTCAGCAAGGCAAGTAACACCTTGATCATACCCCTTCATCACCCAGTTTTTATGCATTAGTTCCAATCCTCAAACATTGCATGATTAGCATGTTATTAACTTGTGGGTTGGGAAGTAGTTGATGAGGTAGAACCTATTACCCTGTTACATTCAAACCCTTGGGAGTTACTTCTACGCGTTGCTTATACTGCTATGCTATGCTCGTAGACGTGATTTGGGTGAGTGAAATCCATGACAGATGTGAGATTGTTAATTAATGGTTCAACTTAAGGTGGCAACTTAAATACACATCTGGGTGGATTGAGGCACCTGGAGTACCCAGTGTTGCCTGTATTTTTGGAAATCCCGGAGTACCCGTGTGATCTTCCTATGGACCACCACCCAGGCTCAAAGGGAACTGAGATGATTCATGCTAGAAACTTCCGTGTGCAGCCACAAGCTATTATGGGCTCTAGCATAGTTGAGTAAGTTACATGAAGCTCTTGAAGAGGTGGATCAGCAGGTAGTGGGTTGTAGGTTTGGTATGGTCGAGTAGAGAGTTAATGTTTCTGAAAGACTGTGTCTCGGTCATCCGTTTCTTAAACATCATGTAGTGCGAGAAATTCAACGGAGGCGATCGAGTCTTGTGGGGAAAAGTGCGCAAACCTCTGCAGAGTGTATAAACTAATCATGGTTAGCCGTGTCCCCGGTTATGGAAATCTTGAGTATCTAGTACTTGGAGTATCTTAAGTATCTCATCACTCTAAATTAATATTGTCGGGTTGATAATTACTTTAATTGGGATTGAGTTGGAGAAACCTTCTCAATGATGTTTCAACTACCATGATAGTTAAATTAAAATCTATTCCTTTGTTGTAGGAAAAATTGGCTTTTCGCAAAAACTGTAACCATAGAACTTTTCACCAGCCAAATATGCATGTAGTGATAGCATTATTCTGTTCTTGCTCTATTGTGTTACTTTGCCAGCATATTCCATGTGCTGACCCGTTTTCGGGCTGCAACTTATTATGTTGCAGACTTTTCATACGAGGAGTAAGGTTCGTTAGGTCATTGCCGTGCAGCTCAACTATGCCGTTGGAGTTTATGGACTCACTTTATCTTCCAAGCCTTCCGCTGTTATCGTATTAGATGGCCTTAAGCCATATTTATTGTAATAAGTTCTCTTTTGAGACATTGGATGTAATAAGTGTGTGATTGCTACTCTATTATAAATCCTCGAGTACTGTGTGTGTCAGCATTACCGATCCAGGGATGACACTGAAGCACAGAGACTTGACCATTTAAGGCCGGGTCGCTACAAGATGGTATCAGAGCACACGCTGAGTGTAGGACACGACCACTAAGCTAAAACCATAGATCACTATTCTCTTTCCATTTCTGACTCCTCTCCATTTTCCACTCTTTAGGATGGCGGATGCAAGGAACAAGTTTGCACAACCGGATGAAGAAGCACCTTTGGACGACACTTGAAGGAAGCCACTAGGTACCTGAACATAGGAATACCAAGCTTCACCGGGACTTACAACGCCACTTTACCAGAAAAGGAGCGATGGATGATTCAAGTGAGTATGGTAGCTCACATCACCATGGGACGCATTGGAGAAGTTTACCAAAAGGATCTTAAGGATACTATCTATCAGATTTGTGGGCGCCGAGACGAGCAATGGCAGATGATCAGCACCAGGAAGGATAGATCTATTGCAGCTTTCATCCAGGAACTAAACCAGCACATTTGATGCTAGGAGAATCAAATGTGCGCCAGCATGATAGATCTGAAGAAGGCAATGACTAGGATCACGGAACTGGAGGAAGAACTCAAGGCTACACGTGAAGATTATGAGGAATAAATCGTCGTACTAGTTGAGAAGAATGACAATCTAGAAAGGAAGCTAGGAGTATTCTTGGGAGACCCCGCACCAGGAGGAGAAGACGAAGAACCCAAGGAGATTCGCCCGGAGGACTACATCATCATTGGCGACACCGACTCCGACCCTAGCGATGATGACTATGAAGACGAAGCTGGAGCAGACATCATGGAGTCTTCAACCGAGGAATATTTTTAGTAGACCACCACATCAGTAGTAGTATTCCACCATGTAAATACTATAGTCCGAGCACTTTTATGACAGTTCTAGACCGATTGTATGCCTTGCTTGATTCATTGAGTGAAATGTTTGTTTTTATCTCATGTGCATATGGGTAGTGCTTTGTCATTAGACCTCATTCTATTCTAATTCTCTCCCCTCTAAAACCCATCAGATGCCTCCAAGACATGACCCTGGATTTGCTTTCCCATCGGAGCTCACTCAGTTGATCCAGCAATAGAATACATTAATGCAGTTGTTAGTTCAGAACCAAGGCAACAACAACAACAATCCACCACCACCACTAGTTGACAACTTAGCCCATTTTCTGTGGTTCAGCCTACATTGTTGGGAAAGATTCGAGAAGCTCAGAAGGATGACAAACAGATTGTCGAGATAAAAGAGAGAATGAGCAAAGGAAAGGCCAAAGGTTTTCGTGAGGATGAGCACGACACCTTATGGTTTGAGGACCGTGTTTATGTGCCCAATAACACAGAGATCAGGAAATTAATACTATAGGAGGCTCATGACTCACCATACTCGATACACCCCGGAAACACCAAGATGTATTTGGATTTGAAGGAACGTTTCTGGTGGACAGGGATGAAGAAGGATATCGCCGAGTATGTAGCCATATGTGATGTATGCCAGAGAGTGAAGGCAGAATATCAAAAGCCAGCAGGATTGTTACAGCCTATGTCAATACCCGAATGGAAGTGGGATAAACTTGCCATGGACTTTATCACCGGATTACCCAGGGCCAAATCACGATATGATTCTATATGGGTAGTAGTTGACCGCTTGACCAAAGTGGCACACTTTATCCCAGTAAAAACAACTTATACCAGTGCAAAGTTGGCCAAGATATATATGACCAGGATCGTATGTCTGCTGGAGTTCCGAGGACCATCGTATCAGATAGAGGAACACAGTTTACTTCAAAGTTTTGGCATCAGCTACACCAGACTTTGGGAACGATATTGGAGTTCATTACAGCATTTCACCCATAGACGGATGGATAGACCGAGAGAGTCAACCAGATTCTGGAGGATATGTTAAGAGCATGTGTGCTAGATTATGGGTCTAGTTGCGATGACAATCTGCCTTACGCAGAGTTCTCATACAACAATAGCTACCAAGCCAATCTGAAGATGGCACCGTTCGAAGCCCTGTATGGGCAAAGGTGCAGAACACCGTTGATGTGGGATGAAGTTGGAGACCATCAGTTGTTTGGACCAGACTTGATCAAAGAGTCTGAGGAGAAAGTTAAACTGATTAGAGATAGACTAAAGATAGCTCAGTCCAGGCAGAAGAGTTATGTAGATTCGAAACGCAAGGAGGTAACCTATGAAATCGGAGATAGAGCATATCTACGAGTATCACCTTGGCGAGGAGTGAAATGTTTTGGAGTTAAGGGAAAGTTAGCCCGGAGATTTGTAGGGCCGTATCGTGTTTTGGAACGGATGGGAGAAGTTGCCTACAAGTTGGAGTTACCCGAAGGACTGTCAGGAGTTCACGATGTGTTTCACATTTCCTAGTTGAAGAAGTGCCACGATGAGATGGCCGATATACCGCTAAGAGATACCGTACCCTTGGAGGCGATTCAGTTGGACAACGACTTGACTTATGAGGAGAAGCCGGTCAAGATTTTGGAGTTTGCCAGTCGAGTCACCCGCAGTAAGGTTATCAAGTTTTGCAAAGTTTAGTGGAGCCACCATACCGAGGACGAAGCCACCTGGGAACGAGAGGATGATCTTCGCAAAGACCACCCACACCTATTTTCTAGCCAACCCGAATCTCGAGGGCGAGATTCATCTTATGGGTGGTAGGTTTGTAACATCCCAAATTTTTAATTTGGAATGTTATACATAGATCATTCTTGCATATCATATTTTATTTCATTTCGTCTCGCGATCCTCGAAATCCTAAGCAACTCAAGGATCCTCGGAGAGAGTTAGGGATTTCCCCAGTTTTCAAATTTGATTTTATCAAATTTTGGAAATGAGGATTTTGGTTTTAGTTATTTTCTCTCCGAAAATATTTCATAATAAAATATATGAGAGGAGATAATATGACTTCTCCAAAATAATTGAAATATTGGAGGAAAAATATTAAAATCAAATATTTATTTTTATTTGGATTTTATTGCAATTTTATTTGCATTAGAAAAATTGCACGTTTTCAAAATTGCATTTTAGGGCCAAGAAAATGTTCATCTCGTTCTAAATATTTCATTTAGACGGTGAAAATTTGTTTTGGAATTTTTAGATTTTTATTTTATTTTCTAGGATTTTTTTAGTTTCGGCGGAATTAATTTTTTTAAAAAGTGACACTCCCTTAAAGACTACACCTTGACCCCCCTCCTAGGCGACCCCCTCCTAGGCGACCCCCCCTCCGCTGGTGGCCACTCCAGCCCCGGCGGCCACCTCCCCCTGCCACTGGCCACTCCGGCTGTGACAGCCACCCACTCCTCATGGAGAGTCTTCTCCATTGGGACTTCTCCCCTGGTCTGGCGATTGAATCTCAGGTACGTGACAAGTTCCAATCTACGGTGCATTTTTCACCGGCCAACCCCAGATCAGCCAAGGAATTCTTCCTCATGGTTTCTTTCTCCTCGTCCTCGTTCCCTCTTACAGAAGAATCTGTGGCCCTTGCCCTGCAATCTTGTATTGGAGGAATCAGTTCGGGGTTTAGGGTTTTGAGGTTAAGTGATCGTCGCTTTCGGTTCTCTGTGGCCTCCAATCGAGTTGGTCATTTCATCTATGGCCTTAAGGACCGCATTTGGCCTAATTTCATTTGTCATTTTCACCACTTCCGTGGTGATCTCTCTGGTGTGGATCACTCGGATATGAGCTGGCATGTGGATGAACATCTTCCTAAGGTGCGGCTACAACCAATCGCTATAAGATCTAAATGGCTTCGGGACCAGTAGCTAATGGTTAATTCTCAGTCCACCGAGTTGCCGGCGACGAGTGTGCATACCTCCCCGGCCGGTGAGTGTATTCCGTTTGGCAAGTTCAACTTCCCTATTTTTTCGGATCATGATTTGCATATTCGGTTGGGGGATTTTGTTCTCAATCAGAAGGATTTCTTGCCTAGTGCTCGTACATCTTTTCATGGCCCACAATTCAAGGAATCTTATTGGTAGTCTATCCCAGATGAAAAGTTACTTCACTTTATGGATGGTTGGCAAGCTGGGTATTCGGATAATGAGGTTAAAGCTATGGTTCAGATCAAGGATGTGCCTACTGAGGAGTATATTGATGCCAGGTTATTGAAATGTTTGAGCTGCTCTCGGCATGTCCATTTGGTTGGATATTGCCCCGGTAAGTTATGCCAAATATGTATTCAATTGGAACATTGTTGCACCTGCAATATGCCACGTTCGTTGGGGGTTGCATGCATGTTGGGCCGTAACCCTGCATGCCGAGTCTGTCGTACAAATGACTATCAAGTAAAGCAATGTCCTGGTCTTATACGGTGTGATTCGTGTGGATCTTTAGGCCACACAGCCCATGGTCAGCAGCAATAGCAACATTGGCCCAAGTACAAATGGCAGCCCATATCTGCCTCAGGTACTTCTGGGACTAATGCCAAGGATGGGAATTTTCTGATTTATTCCCAAAAACAAAATCATGGAAATCGTAACGCTTTAGAAAATAATCGGAGGTCAGTTTGGCAAGCTAAACAGAATATCCCACCACGTGTTGACGTGGCAACTTCTCATTGCATGCCGATACGCCTCCCCCCTGCTTCAACTGTCAACTCCATCGCCCGAGGGACCCAATCCTGTCCAGTATCTATCCAGTCTCTGTCTCTGTTTCCAAAACCACCTCTGTCTCTTCCAAACTCGCTCCTCCATCGCCATCCAAGAACTCTGATGCACCGGTGATCAACTTCGGCAACAAGATGGCGAACTTTCCAGTCAGGCCGTTCGCGTTCGCCCCGCTCGGTGCCAACATTGAGCGAGGGCTAGATCATCGGCTTCAGAGGAGTGTCATGGTGGTGGATGACCCGCCATTAAACCATGACAGGTATGCTATTATCTCGATTCAGCCCCCTCCTCTTGATCATCAGAAGAGATTCTGGTTAGAGGAGGTTTGCCGCATCATTAGGGTGGATCTAGAGTATCCGATTTCAGATGAGTTTGTTTATCTGTTTGGCATTGGTTGTGTTGCTTTTGAGGATATGAAAAGCCGGTATGAGGCCATTAGAGAAGGCCCCCATGCTATAGATGATGATTCTTATTTCACCCTCACACCTCATGATGAAGGCATCAATATGCGGATGCCCGCTTTTCAATATGAAGTTTGGGTTATGATGTTAGCCTTTCCGATGGATTACATGATGGAGCACTATGTGCACAAGGTTGTCTCTAACTTTGGAAAACTGATAGTTTGGCCGCGGCCTAATGAGAACAAAGCTAGGGTTCTGGTTAAGTGCCACATCAAGGATGTCGCGCAAGTACCACACCGTCTGGTAGTTTCTAGAGTGGGCATGCTTCCTGGATTGGGCCAATCTTGGTCAGTACCTGTTTATGTTCTGAATGGCAGAGACACTGTGCCTGGGTTGGTGGACAATGAGGATGCTCCACCCCTCCTCAATGCTTCCCCACACCCCTATCAACTTCCTTACTATACTCTGATACAGCTAGCCAGGATCAAAGATATGGAAGCTCAGCATGCGGACAATGAGCAGTTGTGGAATGCTGCTGGGCAGGTGCAAGATGAGGTTCAGGAAAATGGTTGGGCAGCATGGCCGATAGTTCCACCTCCTTACACTGGTTTTAGCTTCAGAACGTTCTTTGAGTATGATGGCCCCTCCCTTATGGATGGTGTGCACCAGGAGCATAACATTGTTGACAACCTATCAGATGTTTGGTCTAAATTCTCTCAGGTTGAAGAACTGGCTGACAATTTTATCAATGGTGTCCCTTCTGCGCAGTTTGCTTTTGTCAGGGCTGGTGGTGCATTTGTCTCTTTGCTGATAACTGCAGACGTCCATTTGCTGCGTTGGATTGGAAGTATGCTGAAAAGGATCTACACAAAGTCGTTGTTACCTGCTGTGCACCCTGAAGGAGCTTACTTGCCGCTCAATCCTTTCAATTTCTTGCAGAGGCAACTTAATGTGGTCTGCAATGCTCTGATGAACTCCATCTCCCCTGAGTCAGATGTGCTTGGCCGCATCTTCAGTTCTTCCATTGAGGGTATCATCATTGACAAATGTTGCTTCAACACTGCGGATGTCTCAGTTGAGTTTCCTTCTTCTGATGAGCAGAACATGCCGAGATCTTGCTCTGTTGCCGATCATATTAGCTCTTTGCTATCCAATGAGCATGCACATCTGGATACTGTTATGTTGCGCCGGAGTGCACGCTCTAACAAGTATGATGGGTTTAAGGTGCCGCCGATGTCTGACAGAAAACTTGTTCTATCCAAAGTGAAGCCCCAGAAAATTCCTGAAGTGCAGTGCTCTTCCTGTGCTACCTTGCCATGTGTTTCAGACAAAAAAGACAAGGTACATAGTGAGATCCCTCCTCCCACACCTATTTCTACCATACAATCTATTCGTACTAATATGTGTGGCTTGCGCCCAAATCAGCTAAGCAAGCAGAAACTGCTCTTGTCCTCGGTGGCGCAGGAGCATGACGTTCACAAGTCTGATGCATAAGGCGTGGAAGGTGCTGTGCTGGAACGTGCGGGGGATCAACTCCAACCAGAAACTTTTGGCTTTGCGCAATGCAATTGATAGTAGTGGTTGCTCTGTTATTTGCCTTCAAGAAACTAAGCGTGCCTCTTCCGATAAGTCTTTTGTAAGAACTTCCTGTCCTAAACGGTTCGATAAATTTGAGGTGGTGCCCTCCCAAGGGGCCTCTGTGGGTTTGATCATTATATGGGATAGTTCGATCTTTGTTGGTGATCTTATCTGTTCTAAATCATTTGCTCTAGGCATTAAGTTCACTTCGTTGCAAACTGCCAAATCCTGGAATATGTTTAATGTGTATGGCCCACGCGATGGCCCTGTTAGAGCAACTTTCACCTCCTGGATGTTTGATCTTGACATACCAGACGACGAGGACTGGTTATTATGTGGCGATTTCAACTATATCAAGGCCCCTGGTAATCGCAACAAGCAAGGAGGGAATGTTAACGACATGTTAACTTCCAATGATTTCACCCAATTGCAAGCCTTAGTGGAACTACCAATCAAAGGGAGGAGGTTTACATGGAGTAACATGTAGACAGACCCACTTTTAGAGCAACTTGATTGGTTCTTCACATCGGCCAATTGGACCTCTAGCTACCCCAATACGACAGTGGCACCACTTCCAAAACCGGTCTTCGATCATGTGCCGTGTGTGATCTCTATTGAGACTTCTGTCCCTAAATCTAAAATCTTCCATTTTGAAAACTTCTGGATATCACACCCTGGCTTCTTTGAAGTTGTTCAATCCACCTGGAACAAAAGTTGTTTTGCTCATAACACGGCTGCTCTGCTCTGTAAAAAATTTAAACATCTGAGATATGCTATGAAGAAGTGGAGCAAAAACATCTCCAGATTGGATTTGTGCATTGATAACTCTAATTGGGCTCTTCTGGAATTGGATGGGATTGAGGACTTGAGGCCTCTCACAACCCCGGAGAAGAACTTCCGTGTAATTCTTAAAGAGCATTTGGTTGTACTCCTTCGTTATAAACGGGAATATTGGAGGAAGAGGTACATGGTGCGTTGGTTTCAGTGTGGGAGGGGACAACACTAAGTTCTTTCACTCGGCGGCAAGTGAGCGTTTCAGAAGAAATTCTATTGCATCTCTGAAACTATCTGGTGGATCGATCGTTTTTGACCATGCAGGGAAGGCACTTGAGCTATATCAGACATATAAAAACAGGTTGGGCAAGTCGGAACCGCACGAGATGAAATTTGATCTTGCTTGGCTAATTAAAAAGGTGGAAGGCCTCGAGGATCTGACAAAACCCTTTACGAAAGAGGAGATCGATAAAGTGGTCCAAGAAATGCCATCAGACCGTGCCCCTGGCCCGGATGGCTTTAATGGATGTTTTTTAAAATCCTGCTGGCACATTATTAAGCATGATTTTTACACCCTGTGTGCTGACTTCTATGATGGAAAGCTGGCTCTGCAGAGTCTAAATTCGGGGTTTATCACCTTGATCCCGAAAACTTACTCACCTGAGACTGCAAATGATTATAGGCCCACCACCCTCCTCAACTATTCCTGAAGTTGATAACCAAGCTACTGGCTAATCGGTTACAGAAAGTAATTCTCAAAATCATCCACAAGAACCAATATGGTTTTCTCAAAGGGAGATCGATACAGGACTGCTTAGCTTGGGTTGTCGAATACATTCATCAATGTCAAGCTTCTGGACATGCATGTTGTCTGCTCAAGTTAGACTTTGCCAAAGCTTTTGACACGATACAACATGAACCTATGGTTGAGATCATGAGGCACATGGGGTTTGACGAAAAGTGGATTGGATGGATCAGATGTATTTTCTCCTCGGGTACTTCTTCTGTGTTGCTCAACGGCACCCCGGGGAAGCAGTTCTCCTGCCTATGTGGAGTGAGACAAGGTGATCCACTCTCGCCCCTCATCTTTGTTCTTGCTGCAGACCTGTTGCAAGCGGCGACTAACGAGGCTTGTAGAGCTGGGCAACTGCTACTACCGATTCCATCACACGATAATAACTACCCGGTTATTTAGTACGCCGATGACACGATTCTGGTATTCCCAGCCTGCCCTAACCAAGCCCAAGTCCTCAAAGGAATTCTGTTGGACTACACCATGTCTGTTGGTCTGAAAATTAACTTCCACAAATCAACACCCGTTCCAATCAACTTGGAGCCGGAACCGGCGACAGAGATGGCAGCGATTTTTGGTTGTGTCGTGGGACAAATGCCTTTCACGTACCTAGGGATGCCTATGGGGACAACCCACCCCACGGTAACTGATCTGATGTCCATGGTCACCGCAGTACAGAGAAAAATTCCAGTAGTAGTTTCCTTGCTCGATTATGGCTCTAAGCTGACTCTTCTAAACTCAGTTGTGACCTCGCTAGTGATATACGCAATGTGCTCCATCAAGCTAAACCCCAAGATCATTAAACATCTAGACAAGCTTTGCAGATCTTGCCTATGGCTGAAGAAAACTGAGGATGGTACTAAAGGCAACTCTCTCGCTGCTTGGGACCTGGTCTGCAGGCCAAAAAATAAAGGAGGTTTAGGGATCATAAACCTCAGAATCCAGAACCAGGGGCTTTTAATGAAACAACTTCATAAATTTTATAACAAGCAAGATGTTCCATGGGTTCATCTTGTCTGGAGATCATATTACAATGGTCAAACCCCACATGCAATGGACCCTTGTGGCTCGTTCTGGTGGAAAGACCTCATGCAACTTTCTGATATCTACAGAGGAGTTACCAAGGCGTCTGTTGGGACAGGTGACTCGATCCTTTTCTGGAAGGATGAGTGGAAAGATGGGTTGCTCCAAGACACATTCCCGAGAGCTTTTTCTTTTGCCAAGGAATCAGATATGTCAGTCCAATCCCTACTATCCTTGGAGAGATTGGGTGATGTGTTCCATCTCCCCCTCTCGGTGGAAGCTCGGCTTGAGGTGACTAATCTGCAGCTGGCCATGTCTGATGTGACTCTGACTGACAGGGATGATATATGGAAATGTGTTTGGGGTGGAAATGGTTTCAAAACCACCAAATTTTATGAACACTACTTCAGAAGTATGCAGGTGGACAAGGCCTTCTGTTAGATCTGGAAAACCAAGTGTACAATGCAATGGAAAATGTTTGCATGGCTGGTGTTGGATGATCGTCTGAACACCAGAAATATGCTGAGAAGGAGACACTACAAAATCCAAAATGACGATTACACCTGCCTGCTCTGTTAAAACCCATCGGAGGAGGCATTACTCACCTCTTCTTTAACTGTCCTTTCAGTAAGAGATGCTGGGATAGTATTGGGATACAGTGGCCAACTGGGGAATGTAGGCTCACATTATTGCATGCTGGTAAAAACTCTTGGAATGGGCACATGTTCATGGAGGTGTTCACGGTGGCAGCATGGGGGATCTGGAAGGAAAGGAATGAAAAACACTTTAGAGGGATCCAGCCAACCTTGAGATCTTGGAAGGCCAAATTCAAGTATGATTTTACTCTGCTGGTCCATAGGACCAAACAGGAGCTTGCCCCTTATATCTTGTCACTAGTAGCTGCTTTGTAATTAGGGGTGTCACCTTCTATAATCTTCCTCTCACCCCTCCTTCTCCACATGTAATTGTGACTTGTATTGTAGGTTGTAGGATGACTGGACTGTACTGGACTGTACTAACCCCTTAACTTTTTAATATAAAGTCAGTGGGACCCTCTCCCACTGTCATCAGTTCTCAAAAAAATTAAAAAAAAGTGCGCAGAGGCTAGTTGGGCCGAAGCCCAGCCGCCGGCCCACCTCCCCGCGTGCCGTCTCCTTCCAAGAGACCGGCCGCGCCGCGCCGCCGCCGACTCGAGGAGTCCGAGCTGGACTCCCCTCCCCGTCGCCCCTTGCCCCCTCCCCAAGTCACCGCCCCTCTTAAATACCAGCCCCCCCACCGCCACCACCACCCGCCACCGCTGCCTCGCCCCGCAGCCGCAGCCGCCGCCGCCCGCTTGTGACACTCCAAAATTTTTATTTGGTTTTTATCAAAAACTTTGTGGTTTTGAGGAGAGAGAGCTTTTTTTTTAAATCTTTCTTTTTCAGAAAAAAACCTTCCTCTTAAAAACCTCCTTTTTGCCTTGGCAGGGTTTTTAATTCTTTCAAACTTTGGTGGTTGATGTTTTGCAAACTTTTTCTCTATTAGTTCCCTCTAAAGATGTAATCTTTTTGGGAGTTTTAATTTATTTTTATTTTTAAGAGAAGCTCTATGAAAATTTGGGATTTTCTTATCTTTGAAGCCACCCTTGGCTTTGTATTTTTTGCCCATGAGATAAAACCCCTCCAAAACCTCCCCTCCCCCTTGTGATCAACCTAAATTCTCTGTCCCAACTAATCCAAACTGGTTTTGGATTTTATTCTAATTATTTTCCCCCTCAATTCAATTCTAAAAATTATTTGGAGCCTGAGGGATTTTCAAAGCAAGTACACTTTTTCATTTGAGTTTTGACCTCAAACCAATTCTCCTGGATTGTCCTTTGAACCCACAACCCAGAACCATCTTGATCCACTCCTCCTCTTTTCAAATTTTTCAAAATACAGTCTCTGCAAGTTTGGACCAGATTTGCCAAATTTGGTGAAATTCATATCCACACTGCTCCAAAAATTCCACCAAAAATCATGCAGCCTACTTGAGCAAGGAGAAGCCACTCCACCAAAAATCAGCTCAAGGAAAAATCACCAGAGGCCAATTTCATTTGGTCGAACACCTTGTGGGCACTGTTACTGTTCTAAGTTCAGAAAATTCAGTTTCAGTGTCATCTTCAGTCCGTTAGTTTCAGTCACGCGGCCACAGTGCCCTTGGCACGTTCCTCGCCGCCTCTTCCTCTTGTCCGAAGCTTCACACGCGTGCGTGGAGCCTTCCTGGCGTCGGTAGCGCGCTGGCTCGCCCTCGCCGGCGTCTTCTGCGGCGTCGGGACCTCCCGTGGCGGCCGATAGGAGGCACACCACGGCAGAACGCCGTTCCGCGCCGCCCATCGCTCCCTGGCTCTCCGCGTGGCCTCATGCACGCCAGCGCACGCCCGTAGCACAGCCACCGTGGCCGGCAAGCACGGAACGCGCTCTCCGCCGCCGATGGGCCCGCGCCATCACCGTTCCGTCGAGCTCGCCCTTAACACCCAAACCCCGGCCAGTTTAACACCAAAACGGACCCACTGAACCTCCGTGATGACGCTCGACCCCCTAACCACCCCGACCGAGCACTGCGCCACCGTAATCACTCGCCGGTGATCCTCGTTCACGGCAACCGCCTCGGACCGCCTATATAAAAGGGTCCCGAGCTCACTCTCGTGCACGCAGCACCCCCACTACTCACCAACACCCCGCCAGGCCACTAGGGGGACCTCGAGGAGGTCTCCTCCCCCAGCTCCGGCCGCCTCGCCCCGCCTCGGCCTCCAGCCCGATTCGTTCTGGTGAGGCCATCTCCGGCGCTCAAACCCCGTTCGTTACCCTCTCTAGCTGCCAGGAGCATAACCCCCTCTTCAATTTAACCTTTGCAGCCCTCTCCGATGAGCCCCACGACCACCCGAGCCGCTGTCCGTCGGAGCAAAGCTCGCCGTCGACGTGGTGCTCGCCGACCGACTCCACCACCATCAACTGACGCGGAAGGGTACCCTGAGCACGGAGGTACTCTCCGATCTCTTTGCCTCGCCGTGGATCGCCACCGGCGACCACCGCGGCTCTCGGGCGCCAGCGAACTCTGCCGCCCCATTTGAACATTTGAACCTGACGGGTGGGACCCCACCGTCAGCCTCTCTACTCTCTCTTCGAATCGTTTTCTGGAAGCGCCTTCGGGCAGAATGCGTTTTCTCTTCAGGCTGGCCTTGTCGCTACCGAAGCGTTTTCTGTTTTTATAAACTAGCCCCTGGAATTCTTCTGTTTCATTACAGATTATTCCCTGGACAAAAACCCTTATAACTTTTAATCAGAAGAGTATTTTTGATTGATTCTTTTTCTGTTCTCTTTAAAATTTTGTCTAGTTTTTTATCAGATTTATTTGAAAAATATTTGGTTTACCTTCTGTGCACTCCGTGGTATTTATGTTAGCGCATATATTTTCTTTAAACCGTAGATACCGAAGGAGGTGACGGAGCCGCGAACTGCACCGAGCTAGGCTCCGACTACTCTGAACCAGGCAAGCATGTTTGAACTTGTGATATGATGAGTGTCTTGGCATGTTCTGCATTTAGTTAGTTTCATGGCATGTCGGTGAGCATACTGATGAACGTTATTTTATGTGATAATGAGGTAAGTGAGTTCGATGATCCATACGTGGATGAATGTGAATATGAATGGCCATGTGTTGGCATGAGGATGGGTACGGTGGCAGTGTTGTAGCATGCCAGTCGTACGCCAGACCATGTGACTTCAGTGTCAAACCATATCGGTCCAGTACCTATCATTTCCTCCCTTGTACTACCACATGTTTTCCACAAGGAATATGGTTTAGTAAGTTGCAAACCGCTTTCATGGTACACACCAAAGAGGAGAGGCCGTGATGATGGTTCCATGGCCCTGGATTAAAGCCAGTCATCCGGTCAGGGGGCATGGGTGTTTCCGGTTGGGACCGAGAGGGGGGCACCCCTTAGAGCGCGCGTATATAAATTTGATCCCATGCTATTCGAGATTGTGATCTCCCTGTCTCAAAAGTTTTTCTTAGACGATGACTAGGGTGATTCCTAGCATCGAGAGGTAGGATGGGTGTGTACCGGTTAGCTGTGTTTTCTTCCGAAATACCGTAAACGGAACTAGTCCTTCGTGACTACGGAAATCCGTTGGCTGTGGGAAAATTTTTGTACAAACTCTGCACAGTCATATATTCCTCCAAATCATCTATTCCATGTCAAGTTTCGTTCCATCTTATCCTAATCAATTGTCAGCTTTGGTGACAGAGACTCCGGTGAATCGCATGAATGCTAAGTCCGGTTGAATGATTATCCCTGTGGATGGACTAACCCGTTTATTCTCATGGATTGAATGTTTATTATGAGTATTATTTACTGGTGAATTTTAAAGCCCTTTCTGCGATGTCGCTCAGACGTCCGACTGTGGCATTTATTTTAAAGCCCTTTCTGCGATGTCGCTCAGACGTCCGACTGTGGCATTTCTTTTAAAGCCCTTTCTGCGATGTCGCTCAGACGTCCGACTGTGGCATTTCTTTTAAAGCCCTTTCTGCGATGTCGCTCAGACGTCCGACTGTGGCATTTCTTTTAAAGCCCTTTCTGCGATGTCGCTCAGACGTCCGACTGTGGCATTTCTTCTAAAGCCCTTTCTGCGATGTCGCTCAGACGTCCGACCGTGGCATTTCTTTTAAAGCCCTTTATGTGGTGTCGCTAAGATGCCCGACTGTGGCATCATTTCCTTATTTTTATTTGTTCACCTTTCAAGGCGTCGCTTCAGACACCCGATCGGTCCTTATTTATGCTCTGTGGGATTTCAGGCGGACTACCGCCGTTTCCCTTTTTACTTACCCGTTATGCCAATTTTATTTATTGTGCATTAAGGAATTAATCATGTTGCATCCATTCATGCATTTGTTATATCTTACGTCCGAACTGTCTTGCGAGTACTTTCAAAGTACTCACTGGCTTGTTGATTTGGCCAGATGCTGACGAAGGCGATCTCATGGATGAAGAGTTCGATAGCGAGTCCGACACTTAGAGGAGTCCCAGTCAGTCTCGTGCGACCCTGGATTTGGCCACTGTTTTATATCCGCTTCCGCTACCAAATAAATTTATCGAGCCTCACCTCGACGTTCGATGAAATGATATTCTTAAAGTCTTGTATTTCCCTTCCCGCTGTGTTTTTCCACCACCAGCCTATCCTTGAGTCAGTAGTATGTCTCCACACCATTGTGTTCTGTCCGCCATTATGTATGATTATTGGCGTGCTTGTAATAATTTGGTTGAGCAGCCACAGTTCAACCCTGTAATATATTTTTATGCTACTGGCTTATTGTATCAAGAAATTGTCTACCAGTGAGGAGGATTTCTCTCATACTGGACTCAAAAGACTGGTTTATCAATAAATATTTTTATTGGAAAACCGGTCGTGACAAGCTTGGTACCAGAGCCAGGCTGACTGTAGGAAGCCACTAGGTGCGATCGCTAATTAGTTATTAGCATGACAGAGCTATTTTATGTTTTTTGCAATTATAGTCATTTTCTGTCAGTCAGCATAAATTTATGATCTGACCCTGCAGAATTTTGCCTACTTTTGTAGATGGCCGACATCAGCTGCGAGTCTTAGACCTTCGCCAACGTGCCCGATGGGTTCGTCAAGCTTCTTTCTTCCATCGTTCAGGTCGCGATGGGGCCATCCGTGCGCCCAGTCTTCACACTCTACCAACACCGAGTCAACGACAGTCTGACCATGCACCAGGACGCGGTGCAGTTCAGGGGAGGGCGTGGTGAGTTACGCCGCTTCCGGTTCGTGGGAAGAGCCATGCCTACGGAGAGGCATGCTATGCAGATGGCAGCCCGCGAGGTGATAGCTCGTCTCAGGGATGTCCTTCCTGTGATGAAGGCTCGTCGTTACCGTTATCTTCCGTGCCATGTGCCTTACACCTGTCACTACGCATACTCCTGCCCCAGAGGAGAACGAGACGAGGCTTTTGAGATGCTCATTGAGTATCTCCGGGCCCTGGAGGCAGCCTTCGACAACCTGGTGGACGACTTCATAGCTACCCGCATGGACTCAGTCCATGGCTATGCTGCCAATAGGAGGGAGCTCCTACCCATCGCTCCGCCACCGACTTTTGTCTCGTCATCAGCATCTTTTACGCCTACTCGTCGCCTGCCTTCTACCGAAGAATTTAACCAAGTCATTGCACCCACTCCAGCGTGCACTACACCAACCTTCGCGCCCACTCCTGTACGTGTTGCTCCGCCCCTGGCAACCGCTCCGTCCGCTCTGCGCAACACTACACGTATGGAGCCCATTAGCGAGGAGGAAGTCGAGTCCCCAACCTCGCTACGCCTCGCCCTCGGCAGGGCAAAGGAGATCGTCAACATCTCTGCCTGAGTGCGCTTAGCTGTCGTGTACTGTACCACTTTGTAAGATATGTGCATAGGTTGTGAGGAGTAGCCTGTTTGCGCATCATGTAGGATCTGGAGAAGTGCACTAGCCTTAATAACATGTCAGGATTATGTACGCATATCCTGAGTGATGTACTGTATAATTACCGCCCGCATGTAAGATATGTAATGAGCAGTCCTTCTCCGTGCGCAAGTCGATTTGTTTTTCTTAAGTAAGCTTGGGCATTTATTTATATCTGCCAGCTTATTGCATTTATGGTTTTATTTTGCGACTCTTTTCGCTTTTCTTAAGAGTTTTACAAAAACATTTCCCAGAGTGAAAAATGTCTCGTCCTTGGACACGTTCCATGCCAACTCCACCAGAGGAAATTTTTGATACTCAACCCAACAATGAGTTCACTCAGGGACAGTCAAGCCAACAAGGCAGTGAATCGGCACTTTCACAAATGTGCCGCCTTTATGAACAGAGTCAACAACAACATCGCGAGATGATGAACCAAGTCATCAACATGGGGAATCATCATGGACAGTATCAGCAACATTCCAAGTTATCTGAGCTACAGAAGACACGTCCTCAAACATTTTCTCACACTGACAAGCCTCTTGAGGCCGAGGACTAGCTTCGAGATATGGAGAGGAAATTAATTATTGCAAAGTGTTCAGATCTCGAGAAAGTACTATATGCTCCACACTATCTCACAAGAGCAGCCGCATCGTGGTGGGAGAACTTTCTGCACATGCATCCCAACGAAAATGACATAACCTGGGATGATTTCAAGGAAGGTTTCCGTGGTGCACATATTCCTAAGAGCATTATGAAAATCAAGAAGAGAGAATTCAATGACCTCAAACAAAGGAACATGATAGTGTCAGATTACAATAGTCAATTTACCCTATTATCCCGCTACGCCAATGAGGAGCGTATGACTGAAATCAAGAAGATGGAGAAATTCCTTGACGGTCTGGCGCCCGCGCTTAAATGCCAACTGGTCGTGCACACTTTTCCTGATTTTAAAACGCTGGTGGACAAGGCCATTACTCTGGAAAATGAGAGACGCAGTCTGGAAGATATCCGCAAGCGAAAAAGGGACCACTCTAATCACACTCGCAATCACCGAAGCAAGATAGATTTTAAAAAGGGTGGGACACCCAAATTCTCATCCAATGTCTCACGCCCAATCAAGAATTTTCATGCAAGGGACAAGGAATTCACCTATCGCCCCGGCGTTACTTGTTACGCTTGTGGAGAAGAAGGGCATTATGCCAAATAGTGCCCCAAGCCAAGGAACTCAACCCCAAAGCCGAACAACGGCGGCAATAATTCAGCGCCCAAGCGAAACAATTTCAATCCCAACAATAACCACAGGAAGGGTCATCTGAACCACGTAACCAAAGAGGAGGCACAAAATGCTCCGGATATCGTACTCGGTACGTTTCCTGTCAACACAATACCTGCAATGGTTTTGTTTGATTCTGGAGCTTCTCACTCTTTTATCTCGAAAAGTTTTGCTTTGCAAAATAATTTTTCGATGCTTCCTTTGGAGAAATCCATAATAATCAAGTCCCCCGGGATTCAGCAAGTTTCTCAGAATTACTGTCAGAATGTGGTCATTGAGTTTGAAGGATTGGAGTTTTACGCAAATCTTATTGTATTGGAAAATAAAGGACTGGATGTCATCCTAGGGATGGATTGGCTAACCACCAATAAAGGTTTTATCGACTATTTCAACAGGACCGTGATTCTCACACACCACCAAGGGAAGACAATAAGAGTATCAGCCAAGGAAGGAAAAAGACCCCGGCAACCGAGATTAAATAAGGTGGACGTTTCTGAGCTAAACAAGGTTCCAGTAGTGTGTGAATTTCCAGATGTATTCCCTGAAGAGCTGCCAGGCATGCCACCAGACCGAGAAATAGAATTCCGCATTGAGCTAGCACCAGGAACCACCCCCATATAAAAGAAACCATACAGAATGGCACCATCCGAGTTGATCGAATTGAAGAAGCAAATAAAGGAATTACTGGATAAAGGATACATTCGGGCCAGCTCCTCACCTTGGGGATCACCAATTTTATTTGCCAAGAAGAAGGATGGAACGCTGAGATTGTGTATCGACTATCGAGCACTTAACATGGTCACAGTCAAAAACAAATACCCGATGCCAAGGATAAACGATTTGTTTGATCAACTTGCTCAGGCCAAGGTATTCTCAAAAATTGACTTAAGGTCAGGATACCATCAATTGAAGGTACGAACGGAAGATATCCCCAAAACAGCCTTCACCTCCAGATATGGACTGTACGAGTTCATAGTGATGCCATTTGGATTAACTAACGCCCCGGCATATTTTGTTCACCTCATGAACAAAGTATTTATGAAGTTTATGGACAAATTCGTCGTAGTATTCATCGACGATATTCTGGTATACTCCAAAACACCAGAAGAGCACGCAGAACATCTCAGGATTGTACTAGGAGAGCTAAGGAAACACCAATTGTATGCCAAGTTCAGCAAGTGCGAATTTTGGCTAAGACAAGTAGGTTTTCTAGGCCACGTGCTGACTCAAGACGGTATAGCAGTGGACCCAGAGAAAGTCAAGGCCGTACTTGACTAGAAGTCACCAGCCAGCGTAACGGACATACGAAGTTTCTTGGGAATGGCAGGATATTACCGCAGATTTATTGAAGGATTTTCCACCATATCCAAGCCTATGACACAGTTACTCAAGAAAGATAAGAAGTTTGAATGGACAGAAGCCTGCGAGAAAAGTTTCCAAGAGCTAAAGCGGAAATTAACAACAGCACCGGTATTAATTGTACCCGATATACACAAGAATTTTGAAGTATTTTGTGACGCATCCAGAAAGGGTCTCGGATGCGTGTTGATGCAAGAAGGCAAGGTTGTCGCCTACGCTTCAAGGCAACTTCGCAAACACGAGGAAAATTATCCCACTCATGATTTAGAAATGGCAGCAGTTATTCATGCACTCAAGGAATGGAGGCATTTTCTACTTGGGAATCGATGTGAGATATATACGGATCACAAAAGCCTCAAATACATTTTTACGCAGCCAGAACTAAATTTACGGCAACGCCGCTGGTTGGAATTGGTAAAGGATTATGATGTTGGTATCCATTACCATCCAGGGAAAGCAAACGTAGTGGCCGATGCCCTGAGTCGGAACCCCAGCTCCAACGGGAACTATCTGCACAGCTTGAGGCCTGAATTCCATCAAGAATTTGTCAAGCTCAACTTGATAATGGTAGCAGAAGGCACTATATCAAACTTGGAAATACAACCACACCTTGTGGAGAAAATTAAAGAGGCTCAGTCCGGTCACCCCAGCATTGAAGGAATTAAAAGGAAGTTGAGTATGGGCAAGGCCTCGGAATTCGTCATAGACAATGAAGGAATATTATGGTACGGAGAAAGGCTATGCGTGCCAAACATAGAAGACCTTAAACGGCAAGTTTTAACTGAAGCACACACCACTCCATATTCGATCCACCCTGGAGGAACCAAAATGTATAAGGATATTCAGGAAAGATTTTGGTGGCACGGTATGAAGAGGGACATAGCCGCTTTCATTGCATGTTGCGACTCATGTCAACGCATAAAAGCCGAACATCGGAGACCAGCCGGACTACTGCAACCTAACAAAATACCTGAGTGGAAATGGGATGAAATAGGGATGGATTTTATTGTCGGATTACCTCGATCACGACACGGGAATGATGCCATATGGGTCATCACTGACAGGTTGACCAAAGTAGCACACTTTATTCCAGTGAAGACAACCTACACCACTCAGAGGCTTGCCAGGATATATCTTTCCCGCATAGTCTGTCTGCACGGTGTCCCGAAGACTATAATTTCCGACAGAGGCACTCAGTTCGTCTCAAGATTTTGGGAGCATTTACAACAGGCTCTGGGAACCCAACTAGCCTTCAGTACCGCATACCATCCACAGACTGATGGACAAACAGAACGCGTAAACCAGGTTTTAGAAGACATGCTGAGAGCATGTGTCCTCACCTATGGAACCAGTTGGGAGGACAGCCTGCCATATGCCGAGTTCGCATACAACAACAGTTACCAGGCCAGCCTGCAAATGGCTCCTTTCGAAGCCCTATACGGAAGGAGATGTCGTACCCCGTTAAATTGGTCAGAGACCGGAGACAGCCGCATCTTCGGACCAGATATGCTCAGAGAAGCCGAGGAAAAAGTCAAGCTAATCAGGGACCGACTTAAGACCGCTCAAAGTCGACAAAAAAGTTATTATGATCAGAAACATCGTAGGGTCAGCTTCGAACCCGGTGAATTCGTATACTTGAGAGTATCCCCGATGAGAGGATTGCAACGGTTTAAGATTAAAGGAAAATTAGCACCAAGATTCATTGGACCATTTTGCATAATGGCACGAAGAGGCACTGTAGCCTACCAACTAGACTTACCCGAAGACTTGTCCGACATTCACGACGTATTCCACGTCTCTCAATTAAGGAAGTGCGTAAGCAACCCCGAGAAACAAGTATCTCATGAGAGCATTGACGTACAGCCAGACCTCACTTATCGAGAACATCCCATAAGAATATTAGAGGAGTCTGAAAGGAGGACCCGACAGAAAACCATCAAGTTTTTCAAAGTCCAGTGGAGCAATCACACCGACAGTGAAGCAACTTGGGAAAGCGAGGATTTTCTTCGGACAGAGCATCCACACTTATTTAAGGATCAGCTGAAATCTCGGGGACGAGATTTTTCCTAAGGGGGTAGGTGTTGTGACACTACAAAATTTTTATTTGGTTTTTATCAAAAACTTTGTGGTTTTGAGGAGAGAGAGCTTTTTTTTTAAATCTTTCTTTTTCAGAAAAAAAACCTTCCTCTTAAAAACCTCCTTTTTGCCTTGGCAGGGTTTTTAATTCTTTCAAACTTTGGTGGTTGATCTTTTGCAAACTTTTTCTCTGTTAGTTCCCTCTAAAGATGTAATCTTTTTGGGAGTTTTAATTTGTTTTTATCTTTAAGAGAAGCTCTATGAAAATTTGGGATTTTCTTATCTTTGAAGCCACCCTTGGCTTTGTATTTTTTGCCCATGAGATAAAACCCCTCCAAAACCTCCCCTCCCCCTTGTGATCAACCTAAATTCTCTGTCCCAACTAATCCAAACTGGTTTTGGATTTTATTCTAATTATTTTCCCCCTCAATTCAATTCTGAAAATTATTTGGAGCCTGAGGGATTTTCAAAGCAAGTACACTTTTTCATTTGAGTTTTGACCTCAAACCAATTCTCTTGGATTGTCCTTTGAACCCACAACCCAGAACCATCTTGATCCACTCCTCCTCTTTTCAAATTTTTCAAAATACAGTCTCTGCAAGTTTGGACCAGATTTGCCAAATTTGGTGAAATTCATATCCACACTGCTCCAAAAATTCCACCAAAAATCATGCAGCCTACTTGAGCAAGGAGAAGCCACTCCACCAAAAATCAGCTCAAGGAAAAATCACCAGAGGCCAATTTCATTTGGTCGAACACCTTGTGGGCACTGTTACTGTTCTAAGTTCAGAAAATTCAGTTTCAGTGTCATCTTCAGTCCGTCAGTTTCAGTCACGCGGCCACAGTGCCCTTGGCACGTTCCTCGCCGCCTCTTCCTCTTGTCCGAAGCTTCACACGCGTGCGTGGAGCCTTCCTAGCGTCGGTAGCGCGCTGGCTCGCCCTCGCCGGCGTCTTCTGCGGCGTCGGGACCTCCCGTGGCGGCCGATAGGAGGCACACCACGGCAGAACGCCGTTCTGCGCCGCCCATCGCTCCCTGGCTCTCCGCGTGGCCTCATGCACGCCAGCGCACGCCCGTAGCACAGCCACCGTGGCCGGCAAGCATGGAACGCGCTCTCCGCCGCCGACGGGCCCGCGCCATCACCGTTCCGTCGAGCTCGCCCTTAACACCCAAACCCCGGCCAGTTTAACACCAAAACGGACCCACTGAACCTCCGTGATGACGCTCGACCCCCTAACCACCCCGACCGAGCACTGCGCCACCGTAATCACTCGCCCGTGATCCTCGTTCACGGCAACCGCCTCGGACCGCCTATATAAAAGGGTCCCGAGCTCACTCTCGTGCACGCAGCACCCCCACTACTCACCAACACCCCGCCAGGCCACTAGGGGGACCTCGAGGAGGTCTCCTCCCCCAGCTCCGGCCGCCTCGCCCCGCCTCGGCCTCCAGCCCGATTCGTTCTGGTGAGGCCATCTCCGGCGCTCAAACCCCGTTCGTTACCCTCTCTAGCTGCCAGGAGCATAACCCCCTCTTCAATTTAACCTTTGCAGCCCTCTCCGACGAGCCCCTCGACCACCCGAGCCGCCGTCCGCCGGAGCAAAGCTCGCCGTCGACGTGGTGCTCGCCGACCGACTCCACCACCATCAACTGATGCGGAAGGGTACCCTGAGCACGGAGGTACTCTCCGATCTCTCTACCTCGCCGTGGATCGCCGCCGGCGACCACCGCGGCTCTCGGGCGCCGGCGAACTCTGCCGCCCCGTTTGAACATTTGAACCTGACGGGTGGGACCCCACCGTCAGCCTCTCTACTCTCTCTTCGAATCGTTTTTTGGAAGCGCCTTCGGGCAGAATGCGTTTTCTCTTCGGGCTGGCGTAGTCGCTACCGAAGCGTTTTCTGTTTTTATAAACTAGCCCCTGGGATTCTTCTATTTCATTACAGATTAGTCCCTGGACAAAAACCCTTATAACTTTTAATCAGAAGAGTATTTTTGATTGATTCTTTTTCTGTTCTATTTAAAATTTTGTCTAGTTTTTTATCAGATTTATTTGAAAAATATTTGGTTTACCTTATGTGCACTCCGTGGTATTTACGTTAGCGCATATATTTTCTTTAAACCGTAGATACCGAAGGAGGTGACGGAGCCACGAACTGCACCGAGCTAGGCTCCGACTACTCTGAACCAGGCAAGCATGTTTGAACTTGTGATATGATGAGTGTCTTGGCATGTTCTGCATTTAGTTAGTTTCATGGCATGTCGGTGAGCATACCGATGAATGTTATTTTATGTGATAATGAGGTAAGTGAGTTCGATGATCCATACGTGGATGAATGTGAATATGAATGGCCATGTGTTGGCATGAGGATGGGTACGGTGGCAGTGTTGTAGCATGCCAGTCGTACGCCAGACCATGTGACTTCAGTGTCAAACCATATCGGTCCAGTACCTATCATTTCCTCCCTTGTACTACCACATGTTTTCCGCAAGGAATATGGTTTAGTAAGTTGCAAACCGCTTTCATGGTACACACCAAAGAGGAGAGGCCGTGATGATGGTTCCATGGCCCTGGATTAAAGCCAGTCATCCGGTCAGGGGGCATGGGTGTTTCCAGTTGGGACCGAGAGGGGGCACCCCTTAGAGCGTGCGTATATAAATTTGATCCCATGCTATTCTAGATTGTGATCTCCCCGTCTCAAAAGTTTTTCTTGGACGATGACTAGGGTGATTCCTAGCATCGAGAGGTAGGATGGGTGTGAACCGGTTAGCTGTGTTTTCTTCCGAAATACCGTAAACAGAACTAGTCCTTCGTGACTACGGAAATCCGTTGGCTGTGGGAAAAATTTTGTACAAACTCTGCAGAGTCATATATTCCTCCAAATCATCTATTCCATGTCAAGTTTCGTTCCATCTTATCCTAATCAATTGTCAGCTTTGGTGACAGACACTCCGGTGAATCGCATGAATGCTAAGTCCGGTTGAATGATTATCCCTGTGGATGGACTAACCCGTTTATTCTCATGGATTGAATGTTTATTATGAGTATTATTTACTGGTGAATTTTAAAGCCCTTTCTGCGATGTCGCTCAGACGTCCGACTGTGGCATTTATTTTAAAGCCCTTTCTGCGATGTCGCTCAGACGTCCGACTGTGGCATTTCTTTTAAAGCCCTTTATGCGATGTCGCTCAGACGTCCGACTGTGGCATTTCTTTTAAAGCCCTTTCTGCGATGTCGCTCAGACGTCCGACTGTGGCATTTCTTTTAAAGCCCTTTCTGCGATGTCGTTCAGACGTCC
>NC_057809.1:409926420-409927319 GCF_018294505.1 Triticum aestivum | reverse complement strand
TTTTAAAGCCCTTTCTGCGATGTCGCTCAGACGTCCGACTGTGGCATTTCTTTTAAAGCCCTTTCTGCGATGTCGCTCAGACGTCCGACTGTGGCATTTCTTCTAAAGCCCTTTCTGCGATGTCGCTCAGACGTCCGACCGTGGCATTTCTTTTAAAGCCCTTTATGTGGTGTCGCTAAGATGCCCGACTGTGGCATCATTTCCTTATTTTTATTTGTTCACCTTTCAAGGCGTCGCTTCAGACACCCGATCGGTCCTTATTTATGCTCTGTGGGATTTCAGGCGGACTGCCGCCGTTTCCCTTTTTACTTACCCGTTATGCCAATTTTATTTATTGTGCATTAAGGAATTAATCATGTTGCATCCATGCATGCATTTGTTATATCTTACGTCCGAACTGTCTTGCGAGTACTTTCAAAGTACTCACTAGCTTGTTGATTTGGCCAGATGCTGACGAAGGTGATCTCATGGATGAAGAGTTCGATAGCGAGTCCGACACTTAGAGGAGTCCCAGTCTGTCTCATGCGACCCTGGATTTGGCCACTGTTTTATATCCGCTTCCGCTACCAAATAAATTTATCGAGCCTCACCTCGACGTTCGATGAAATGATATTCTTAGAGTCTTGTATTTCCCTTCCCGCTGTGTTTTTCCACCACCAGCCTATCCTTGAGTCAGTAGTATGTCTCCACACCACTGTGTTCTGTCCGCCATTATGTATGATTATTGGCGTGCTTGTAATAATTTGGTTGAGCAGCCACAGTTCAACCCTGTAATATATTTTTATGCTACTGGCTTATTGTATCAAGAAATTGTCTACCAGTGAGGAGGATTTCTCTCATACTGGACTCAAAAGACTGGTTTATCAATAAATATTTTTATTGGAAAACCGGTCGTGACA